>NC_134469.1:40685322-40932822 GCF_964194025.1 Convolutriloba macropyga
AGTCGATGGACTATAGAATTCCCTGCAACTCTAGCTTATTTAACTTATATCGTTCCTTTGTGTTGTTTAGAAATCAGGAAGCAAATGCAATGGGTTTCCATCCGTCAGAAGTGTTTTTGTTCATGTACAGCCCAAGACCAGAACGTGAGGCATTATTTTCTTCTCTATCATCTAATTCATGGTTATAGTGGACAATTTTTCAGTACTCTGTACTAATTTGCCTTTATTTTTATAGAAGTTTTTGAGTTTTTTGATGTGTGTTTTAGTCCACATGATTTTAGATTTTTTAAGGCGTTGTCTGAATTGGTGAAAGAGTTGTGCTGTATAAAGAGAAGTGTGGTATGAATTTGCCAATGTAATTTACTGAAGGACGATCGAGAATTGATCGTGAACGTTTAAGTGTTAGTGGAGGTGGAATTGCTAAAATAGCAGCTGTTTTGCTTTCGATTGGCGAAATACCTGTTTGGATAAATTTGTGTCCCCAGCCACTCAATTTTTGGACTAAGCTCAACCACTCAAATGACTGTTTTTGGGGATTGATGCGCAAGTTATCCTCATTTAGTTTTTTTTTAAACATTTAACAAAAAAAACTAATATAATCACATTTTGATCCTGCACTAACTATGATATTATCGCCTAAAAAGCAATATGTATTTTGGAGGGACTATATGTGTGTAATCCGTTGCTTCTGAAATTCTGTTGGCATGTCAGTGGGGCCGTAAAACCTAGTTTTAAATCTGTATTTGCTTTTAGATTCGCCACAATTGATTTTAAAAACTACACATTTTTGATGTAATTATATGTAGCTGTAATTGACTGTATGCATAATGTAGAACTATAGTTGAAAAATTATGCCTATTGACGTTTTGTGTGTCTGTTGAATGTTGGGAAATCGATCAGTTATATTTATTATGTCAGGCATTTGATATTTATTTTTATGAATTGACTTGTCGAGGACTTTTGAGTCTGGAGCTAGTTTTCACGGATTAATCTTTCGTTACTGTGATTACGGTTGTTGAAACGAAATTTTCATCAGAGCAACTTGTCAACTTTCGATTCACAGCTCGGCTGTAAATTTAGGTTTTAAATTAATTGGAACGCAATGACCCTTTTTCGTGCTTTGCTGTGAGTATTTGATGAAAGTCTGATTTAACGATTGCGTCCTTGATAAACCAATTCCTTAAACTAATTAAGGAAATTGCGAAGCAATAGCTTGTTATACTTTACATGAAAAGTTGTCTATATTGTTAACGCATATACCCCTTTCTGATTGATGTTGGACAACTGCCCATCCGAGGCTATTGAAAAGGTCCCGTCCTATGATGTTCTTGTGTCCATCATCTACCACAGTGAGACATGCATCCTAACAAGTCCAATCGTTGTATATGGACAGTTTGTGATGAAATTTTTGTAGGACCTTGATTGTGTCGTTTGAGAAGATTTGCCAGTCCTTTTTGTCTATTGAAGTGATCCATTGAACCGTTGGAGGAGTCTTTAAGATGTTACTGACTGAGCTTTCGGTGATGATGTTACAGACACTGCCGGAGTCAATCAATGCGTTTGAAGAATAAATACCCAGCTGTATTTTGACGTTAAGTGGGTCTAATTTGTTTGCCATTTCGTTTGAGATAGCTGCAAAACAGTTGTCCGAATCGCAATCAATTATTGAGTCGTACATTTTTTCTAAGAGTTCTCTATAACTGCTTACATAGTTAAAGGATTCCTCATCGTCATTTTTTTTCCGCGTTTCTTCAATTCACCTAACATTATTTTGTTTTAATTGTGACGTTTGGAGCTGTGGTTTTTTAGGTTTTCCGCACATTTTTGTGAAATGATTGGAAATTCCATAACTATTGCATTTTTTCCTATTGCGGGGCAATTTTTTCGATGATTATAAGTCCAACGTTGTACAGAATTAGTGCAGACACTTGTGTAATGTTGTTATTGAAAGGCATTTGCGTTGCGTTTGGAACTTTTTCTTTGTTGTTGAAAATTTGTGGTTCGATTGCGATTTTGGTAGTTGTTCACTGCGTTTACTGCATGATTGTTACTATTGTTCAGATTTTGGTTGACCGTTTGCTAATGTTGGGCTCCCATCTTCATGTGAACTGCTATTTCCACTACTTTGTGGGTGTTATTTTTGCATTTCATAGTCTAACTTTTTCAATTATGAATGTGTCGGGTATAAGTGTAGTTTTTTTTCGTCACACAGACTGCAATTTTTCAGCTTGTTCGATGAGTCTTCCGTAAAAAAAACTTTCAACATATTCTCCTTTCTCTTGTTTTGAGGCAAAAAAAGACCTAGATATCCCATGGTTCGTGACCGCATAGAAGGCCGACTTCATCGATTTTCTTGCATCTCATCTGTTCTGACCAGTTGCTTTAGGTTGTTGATTACGGATCTTGGGGTCCTTTCCGTTGCTTGAGTATATTTTTCAATTTGCACCTCATATACGGGTTCTGTTGGGTAGACAATTCCTGAAAGTGAACAGTTTAGAAAAATTTCGAGTTTGAATCTTTCTTGCGCTTCCATTGCGAGCTTCCATTGCTGAGTCCACTTCGCCCACAAAAGAGCCGGTGTGATTGTTTACTTCTCCCAGAAAGCATCTACGTCAAGAGGGATTTTTTCATGCATCAACTGCTGTTTGCGCCAAGTTATGCTGCTTATTTTTATACTTGATCCAATTGCGTCGCGTTTGACATTTGTATATTAGAGTTCGGATATTGTCTCGCAATTGCTAGTTAACTTGAGTAAAACTGAGTTTTAGTTTAAGTATCGGTAGATCGCGCCGCAAATGACTATCTGAGTATCTTAACTCAATTTTGAAGAGCGATTTGCAAAGTTCAATTACAACTGAAAGTTAGCAGCACAAATGAGAGATTTGAAGATAATTTACAGTTTTAATCACAACAGGAAGTTAAGATGATCATAGGCTGATGAGGAAACAGCGACAGAAACTATTAATTTGTTTATGACGTGAAGAGACAGTTTCCTGTCTGATATTTGAACGAAGATAAGATTAGTTCAAATACTTTAACTAAAATAAATTAGAGGTAAAATGAACTAAATACTGCACTGAATCAAATGAAATTGAACAAAATGCGGTAATGGATCTTGATACCAATATCCAGTCCGTATTACAAAAACAAACACTTATTTACCCGCAAAAATTTTGCTGTCCAATTAAGAAATTTATTAGACAATGTTGTGTCGAAACGTGTAAAAACAATGGCTGTCAAAAATTGTGGCGTCCTTCTATAATGATATGGCGGCTATTTGAACTTCCACTATCTCTAACTTGCACGCCTAGTGTGCTAACCATTACAACAACTGGTCTTAAGCTCTTGAACTTTTGGGCATCTCCTTTAACCCATTCTTGATATTTGTTGCTTCTCAGGGCTTCTCTTCTCTAGCCAAGTATACACTGACCCGGTAGAGCTTCTTGTCCAGCTATGTCAAGCTTATTTTAATTACGATTTACATTAGGTTGTTCTCTCTCAAACTTCTAACACTGAACAAGCCCTAGACCTTTATTCTCTCTGGCACTTTGTTTCAAGCGGACCTCACAGTTTCTTTCGGCAAATCTAGAAAATTCAAATAAATTTGAAAAAGTCAACCAAATTTGTAAACTACCAAAACCGTTTACCTATTCTTTAACTATAAAAGTAATTTGTTCTTCACTTTAATTGAATATTATATATGAATGCTTTATGATTCCTATCCTAATTATTTTGTTGACTAGAAACTTTTCAGAGCTTGTTTGGTTTCCACTTGCTTGGTTTCTTGTTTTACTATTATTGACATATTTCTCACAGAGAATTTTTTTGAAACGAATTTCCGTAGTTTTCTCTCTCTTTGCGAAATCTGCTCGATTGTTTAACTTCTCCGACTGTTTTGTTTAAGACAATATTAATGTTCGCGCTCAACTAAATGATTGGGTAACTGTTTGAAAAAGTTACTTAAAAGTATCAAGTGTTTTTTGGAAAACAAAATAAGTTTACCAGTTGTTTGTTTTCATTTCGCGGAACACTGGAAACGTCGAGTTTCTTTGACGCCCTTGATAGATGTTATATCTACCTCCTAATCAAAAACTAATTATGCCAACAGCTACTCAACGTGGGTTCAGCTACGCAAAGAAAAGATTTTTGATTGATTGAAATAACATTTTTCAAATTTAAAAACTCGCCAGACTTTTTTAATTAATTATTTATTTTCAAAAAGCAATATTGCTGTCGAAGCTGAGTCTTTGCAAACGTTAAAAAGCCGTTGTTCTTTTGTAAGAGCGTAGATTACCCGGAATGGCTGTCTCCTAGTTAAACTTGATGTGAATGTCAAATGTCTTGAAGATTTGCATTCCTCTGGGCCTTTTGAAAGCAAAGTGCCCTTTTTCCATAATTCCATAATTTTGCACTATTTGTAGCTTGTTTTGTCTCATTCTGGATGCCATTTGCTGTTAAGATTACAGGAAAAACAAACCAAACAAACTTTCAGAACTTTTTAAAGGAGAAAAGATCTTCTGCTTTTTTAGCCCATCTTGTGGTTTTAATATTTAAAAAAATCACCTGAATCTCTTTTTCACACTTGCGTCTGCACACTCCCGAACCTGTTTGCTTAAAATCGAACGTCTGCTGATCATTACGCCGCAGAGGTATACCCAAATCGTCACGGCCAAATATGCCTGATTTGTGTATCTCTTGTTCGTTTTTCCTATGTTAATACATTGAAAATGCAACAATATTGCGAAAAATAGCTACTTAAGCAAGAAAAGGCAAAAATGAAGGGAATTGCACAACCCTTGTTCGCAAAAGTGTCCAAATTTTAACCGCGAATTTAAAGTACAAGCTATGTATCTTATTTTTTCGCGCACTATGTATCACGAATATGCTCGATTTATGTATCTCTTTTTCGCACGCAACTTAACTCGATTTCGCACTATAATCCGCAATTAAGCCAAATTTAATGCGCGTTTTTGAGCATTAAAGTGATTATAAAAGCTTTAATACCACTACTAGTACTAAGTACTACTTTATTACTACTTATCAAAAGGTTGAAATGACAATTATGAAATAATTGTTTTAATTATACCTTTGAATTTTCGATTATTTTCTCAAAAATACGTGAAATTTTCAGATGGCCGTTTTTTATTTCTAAAACACCATTTGTCATGAAACAAAAACATCTATTTTTGGTTGTTAACCGAATTTATTGTGAAGTGAATTAAAAACAGAAAAGAAATATGACTTTTTTCTGAAAAATCCATAAAAAATTTTTTGACATCTCTCAAAATTTGTTGAGCAACCGAAAAAGTAAACAAAAACAAGGTTAAAAAGACCTCGAAGAAACTTTTTAACTAATTTGCAAGCTAAATATATAAATAATTATATATATATATATATATATATATATATATATATAAGTAAATATTTATATATATATATATATATATATATATATATAAATGTACATATATATATATATATATAATATATATATATATATATATAATATACAAATATATGTACATGTATATAAATAGGAAAAAAGTCATATAGAATCAGTTTTGCTGGTTGGAATTCTGATAACAGTCAGAAACAACTGTTTCTTTTCACTGAATTTGCTGCCAAACACGCCACTGAATTTTTTCCCGGAATTTAAAATCTTGCAAGACTCTTGCAAAATTTTTGCAATATTTTGAATAATGGATAAAAAATTTTGTCAATGATTTCGCTTTTGTGGCTTGTTTAATAAACGATAATCTGCTTCAAAGATGTTTTTTAAAACATTAGTACCCTGTTTTATGTTTTCGCAGGTATCTATAACTTGCAAGAAAGTTTTGAATCAGCTTGCAAGATTCTTGCAAGATTTGAATCCGCTCATCACTAGGGAAGACATAGCCGAAAACTTAAATCTCTGGCCAAATTTAATAAGTGTATAATTAACAATTGCAGTTATCGTGATTTAATTGTGCTCAACAAAAAAAGTAACGCATACAAAAACACGGCAAAATTGTACCAAAGAATGAATGCCTAACTTAAAAACACGTAGGTTTTTAAAACATATGTTATCGTTTTTATCGTTGTATGCTCACAAAAAATAGGCCTGAAAACTGCACAAGGAAAATAATTAGGCCTGCAATTATTTACAAAAAAACGAGACAGCAAAAAAGGTGAAACTCAAGGTCCCCTGATTTTATTGAAAAACCAATATCACTGTCAAAATTTTTTTGATATACTTACAACTAATGAACAGATCAGTTTGTATCTTCTGTGATACCACTTGAGGTCATCATTAATTAGACAAATATTCAAGTAAAACAAAAACAGATAAAAGAGGTAAATTTCAACAACAAAAACGAGAAAGTTTTATAAAATTGACCAATTTTATGAGAAATTTTGGAGACAGATCAAAAACAATAGTTTCCTGTTCACTAAAAGTTTCAGCAATAAGAACTGTGCATATTTCGAATGTAATCTATCAGAATTGAAAATTATGAACATCATGATAGAAGTCAAATGGCCACACAAGAAAGAAAAAACCATCTAAATATCTTTAAAAAATTAAAATTCTTACTGTAAAAGCAGATATGAAGAAATTTATGATTTAATTCTCTTCATATGTTTGCTCCTCCTAAAAATGGCGTTTCTAAAACTTCTGCTTCATTTTAAACTCTCAGTGACATTAAAATTCAATGAAGAACTTCGAATAAAAAAGGCTGCCCAATGAAATCCGAAAAATTTAATCTTTTTAAATTCTTTTTAACGTCCCTTTATATATATATATATATATATATATATATATATATATATTCACAAAGTTTTAAAGCCGATAACTCACTCTAGAAAATGAAATTTGAAAAAGATCTTAAATTTCGTATCCCACTAGATATTGTTCCGAACCCTTTTGAGAGGGGGAACTATACACTCAAATGTGTTTTTTGTTCAGACAATTTTGACCGATTGATATATTCATCGTAGATAGTTTTGATTGGTATCAGTAAAAAGCCCCTCATTGTAGGATACGGAATTTAAAAGATCTTTTTCAAATTTAAATTTTCTAGAGTGTGTTATCGATTTTAAAACTTTGTGAACACACACACACACACACACACACACACACACATATATATATATATATATATATATATATATATATATATATATATATATGTATATATGCCTCTGCGTGTGTGTGTGAGAGTATGTGTGTTTGTTTGTGAAATTGTTTAGAATTATTCTTTGAAGAGTATTACTTAGGTTTTTTCTTATGGCTGGAACTTTATTAGAATTTGGCGTGCGAAAATGAAGGAAAACAGTTTTTTTTCTGGCAAAAAGATGAAGGCGAAAAAAGCGGAGGAAAAAACACTTACTTAGTACGTGAACTAACTAAGCTACAGTAAAACGTAAAATTCCTCAAATTATTTTTGATGGAAGTTTCTTGTGAAATCTTGTTTTTGGAAAATTTTCCATATTAAGTAATGTAGTATGTGTGAGTATACGCTCTAAGTCCAGTTAGATCTGGTGTGAGTATATGGAAGACACAAAACGAGTGAAATTAAACTTCAAAACTAACCTAAAAAGATTTTGAGATAAACTTTTGGTTCAAAAAATTGTAAGTTATTTATTTGCCTGTGTTTCAAGAAATTGTATGTTGCGACAAAAGTTTTGAACATGAATTATGTAAATTTAAATGCATTACCTTTATGTTGAACACTGATATATTATCATTCACTACCTTTATCAGCATTATTCAGGAATTAACTTCACTTTTAGTGGTACTTTATTACAACTTTTTAGAGTTCTGAAACATGTCAACTAAACAAACCACTTGGTTAATGTTACTCTTTTGAAATTTATTAATGAAACCTCATTTTCCTACTAATTGATAACAAACTAGGGTTCAGTTTTTCTTTCAGAAAATTACTAAAATGTATTCGAATCCTGCGAAACTTCTGTCTACTGGAACTCTCTCGTCCATTTAAACCTTTCTGCAATAAATTTTGTTTAACCAAAAGTACTATATATAAAATGCTTGTTGAAAAAAGTCAATTTCCAAACACTGAAGAAAATAAAGTCTAAACAGCTTTTGAGCACCCGGCTGTCGACAGTACTCTTAGGTTTCGCTATGTAAAATCTCTCAGTGAACAGAGTTTGATAAATCCTATTAAAACTATTTTTTCTTAATTACTTGCTTTTTTCTGTTCTCTTATTCTCAGCTATTCTTAGAAAATGACTACTTGCCCTGTATTTCACATAACCAAACTCATAAATTAGTCCTTTATGACAAAAATGGCCAGTCCCACATTGATATACAACGCCTTTTTTGAGCAAGGGATTTTTCGGAAAAAATCGATGGATCGGCTTTTCAACTTTGTCTTTAAAGTTGTTTGTATTTAAATCGCTTTAAAGCTCTAAAAGCTTCAATTAAATCTTTAACAAGGTGACTTTTACAAAGTATTAAATCACTTTTGCCTGCTCAAAATGCGCGCTTTTAGTTAGGCTTAATTGAGGATTTTAGATACTTTTAATGCGACTAGTAGATACCTAAAATGAGCGGAAACATGCTACAAGATTTGTCACCTATTTTACAATTTCAAAGTATTTATATTTCGCAAAAATGGCGGAACACCTTTTCCGAAAAATAAGATACACAGGATGTCTCCTAGTTTCGTTAATTTTATGTATCTATTTTTCGAGCGAACTTTACCAAGGCGGAAATTTTGGGGTACACTTCTGCGGTGTAATGACCAATCAAAGCCCTTTTTTAAAAGATTTAAACTCCCTCTTTGACGTTTAAAGTGAATTTGAGTTGAAATGGAAGTTTAAAGTGTCCAACATTTAAAGTGTCTTATTCTAAACTAAACGTTTGAGCACAACTTCCACTCTTTAAAAAAAGAACCAAATTATATTGTAAAATTGATAGGTCAAATTTCTGCACAGCCAACTATCAATTGATTTTTTTAGGAAATAACGTTTAAAAAATTTCACTAAAAACTCTATTAAAGTCAACTTTTTTAATTTCACCAAAATGTGGTGAGACTAAACTCCAGCTTTCTTAAAAGAGAATCCAAAAAAACAGGTAAAAATAAAGAAAACTGAAAAATTCGTAAGCTTTTATATTTGATGAATAAACAATGAAATTTCAATTGGAACTCAATGATGCCAACTCTTTTTAAATTTGCACAACAACTGCCAAGAAGATTGTTTGTTGCTCCACGTCTGAACTGATGCACGGTATTAGTTAATCATTTACATTGTTTGATATGTAATGTGAAATTCAACAAATATGTTGGTTCAAATAAAAAGAAAGCCTGATTCCTTCGAGGTTCATTTCTTTTCTAGAATTCCTTCAGATCTTTCTGGTGAGCAATTAGGTCACACAGATTAAAAAAATTGCGCAGTTTGTTTTAAGCCTTTTTGAATTAAATTTATGAAACAACAAAGATTAGAAAAATAATATTCCGGAAGTTTTAATGTTGCGTTGTTAGAGTTTGAGGTAACAATTATGTTGCGTTGTTAGAGTTTGAGGTAACAATTTAGAGGTAATGCTTGTTTGTTCATAAAAACAAGGAAAATTAAAATTTACAAAATGAAAATTTAATTGAAATAAAACACAACAATGTTTAGAAAGCAGTTGTTGAAACATATGTTTCAGATAGAATTTTTTTCCCACAAATTAACACATTTAACAAATTTTACAAAAAAAATTTAGCAACAAAATTAAAGAAGTATCAGCAAAAATGCTATCATTAATTTTCAGAAATTGACTCCTCTAGACTGACAAAAACCTATCATTGCAGATTTTCTAAACTTTCGAAACTAAAACGTTATAAAAATCGTTATAATGGACTTCTTCTTCCAGGTTTCCCGTACAACTTTGAATCAAATTGTTCAAAACATTATTTCCTAATGAAAAATAGTGTTTCAATTAGTTGAATTTTATGAATTTTCTTAATTACGGATTTATTACATTTCTTTTTTAATTTCATAATTGTTTTTAAAAATATTCATAATTTTTTTTGAAATCCAGATGAAAACTAGTTCTTTTTTCGTTTCTATGATGTGTCTTAATTAAATTAGCGACACCTTCATCTGAATCAGTTAAAGATTCAAAAGCGTCTGACACACTACTCAATTTTACTTAAAACAAAAACTGGATGATTGCAACAATTAATCGCAACATTTGTTCAAATGATTCCAAAATCGCAGGTCAAATATTTACAAGCAAAACTGGTTAAGTTATAAAAATATGCGCATCAAGATTTCATTGTTAAAAACTTGAACATTGAACAGTTTTCTAGTAATAACGCGTAGTTTTTCCAGAACACTTGAGAATCGAGAAGTTAAAATGACAGTGTCTACTACGCATGTTCCGTGTGTTTTCTGATCTCCTTGGTTTTTCCTTCATTTGATACCAAAAAGACCAAAAATAATTTCGTGTTTGCAGCATAATTTTATACTTTCTTTGTAAAATTTCATGTTGTAAAATTACATTTTCGTAATTTCTTCAACATGGAAAATTATGTTAAATTATGTATCTTAAAGTAATTTAAAAATATTCACCGTTCAATTAGACATTTTACATCAAATCAGTTTAAACAAACGTTTTATTATTTTGATTATATGTAATGAATACAGCAGTTTTATAAATGTGAGTTTATTTGCTTAATTGTTTTGCTGCAAATAAAGCCGTGATTCCAAAAATGTTTATTCACCTGTTATTTTTTTGCGCGTTGAAACTTTGAAACACCTTTCTGTAGTTTATCTTCATTTATGCAAAATCATAATCTTGCATTAATTTGCATTTTTCAATCAGAATGTTGAAAGCTTTGAAAATCGCTTGTGAGATGATGGAAAGTAGTTATTATGAAATTCTTGCACGTCAAATTCTTTGTTTAACATGACGAACTTAGAGTGAACAAAATTAAACTTTACCTGAGAGTCCGATCCATGAAAAGTTTATAAGAGCATGAAAGTTTTTCGTTGTAAACATTGCAAGCCTGTGCATCGCGTTGCTGTGAACTTAAAGAAACTTGAAAGTTCCTACAGGTTAACCTTTCGCGACCCTGGAAACCACTTGAGAAGGCTTTGCGTCAGCTGAAATTAAAGGTCAAAACTTCTACTGCTACGTTTGCACGACCAAGTTGCGGCACTCACTCCCACAGTCTCATTGTTTTTTTCCCGATACAGTTACTAGGAAACTTGTTACAGCTCTAACAAATTCCTTCTCAAGTGGGCAATAATATGCTTTATAACGCAAAATTTGCTATTCAAAGTTCTCAATCGAAATCGAGTAGCATGTTGATTCAAAAAATTTCTTCAAACAATTATAACTTGGATCGTTTTAGGTTTGTTAGAATGGCATCTAATTCATATATTACAGATGTAATTTATCGCACCTGTTGTTGGGTACAGACAGTCGAGAGTAGACGTCAGGATTTCCAGGCATAGACAAATAATCCACTTCCTCTTGCATAACAGGAATTCCATCATACGTCTGACCAGTTATGGGAGCCCCATAGAGGAACTGCCTAGTGACAGAATCAGACTCCTCTGCTGAGAACTGTCGCATGTCCGAACTAAATCCTGTCTGGCAGCCGACGTTATTGGAGCTATCGCTGTTGACAACTGGACAGGGAAATCTTCTCTTAAATTGATCGTCGTCAATAGGAACCAACTCTAAATTACTGTCAAACTTCAAGCACATGCCCGTGAAGTAACTCGTGTTGAACACTGAAGTAAAACTTCCACTAGCTCTCATTCGTCTGTCTTTAGATAAAAAAGCGAACTGGTTTGCGCAAACTACTGCGAAATCACCAACATCCTCACTGGGATTCGAACCACTGTTGTCATGTTGGGGCGTTGATATTGAAGCACCCATCCATGCATTCTGCCAACTCCACTTGTAACTAGGGCTAATCATGCTCTTTCCACCGAGCTGTGGTACTTCAACCTTTTGGGATAAATCTAGGGCAATTTCGTCTGTGTGAAGAAAGGTGCAGTCATCCGTGTAGGAGGTGACGGGGCATGAATAAAGAGCACCAGAATTAGTGTCGAACTGATTGTCAAGAGGAGCACCAATTAGAAGCTGCTGACACGCGGAAGCGCCACTGTCGCATTGCCCTGAATTACTTTTGCGGCTGAAGAAAGCCAATGAATAGCCGAAAAGTGAGTCATCCGAGGACGACTTGGGAGCACTTTTAATAACAGGGTAATTAAAGTCAAAAATATTAACAGCACTGCCTAACAGAAAGTTTGATAATAATAGTATAATAATCGATTTCATGAAAGGTGAAAAAATGGTCGAATACGTAACAGACGCCATGTGTAAGTAATAATACTTGTTTCCTCAAGTTGTTAACAGTAAGCTACTTTTCGTAAGCCATAATGTCCAAATGTAATACATAAAGGCTACAATTCAGATATGGGAGAATTGTAATAGAGTAAACTTAAGTTTATGGAACAAAGTTTAAGGGGAATTTACAACTTTTGAGAGTTTTATAACACAATGGTACGAGGAAACTCACCTGTGAATCAAGGAGCAAATATAGTTCTATCAGCTGTTCAATTTACTAAAACTTTAAACTTGTCCAAGTTAATTAGGTTCAGGACCTGATCTCAAATAATCTCTAATATAATCAGAACGTTCTATTTGCTCTATCTGCTATCTATAAAAAAAAACATTCCTATTTCTTTGACGTCGATACTTCAATAGTTGGACGCAAAAACAACAAACAATTTTCAGAAGCAGTCTTTTATAGTTAAAGTCTATAAATTGGCTTGCGTACAGCTGAATTTATACAAGGAAAAAACAAGAAATGAAAAAACGGCTTAAAAATTTGAAAAGGAAAGCTAATTTTTGCGTGCAGGATATACAATCGCGGGAAAACTTAGCCTTACCGGTGGAATTGAATAACCGAGGTCACTTATTTTTTTTCAATAGCGGTAGAAATAAAGTCTTCTATATATGGTAATACTTTACAAGTCTTAATATTTAAGCAGAAGCATAAGAGTGGTGGTGTGCAGTGTAACTCGATAATTGTGGTGATGGCACGAATTGAGAAAGCGTTGATTAGAAATCATCATAGCAAGTAATAAAAACTCATTACTGAGTTTATACAGTTAGTGCAGAGAGTATAAGTTATTATAGAACTGCGGTTTAAAATGCGGCTTAATTTGTTAGTCGGGAGTGTTTATATGTTTATGCGTTTGGTTTCGTTTCAGAACTTGGCCATTTGAAAGCTCTTTTGCGTTCAATGGTTTACACAAACCAAGAGCACAAAAGATACACTATATGTGTATGTATCGGATAGACGGCATTGCACACGAGCTTTTTATTTACTAATAATAATTTGAATTCTAGTCTCGTATAGATTGATCAATAACACCTCTAGCAGTCCATGTGACCATCCAATGTTCAAAATTCGCGATTAGTACAGAAACAAGTTAAATGATGCGTGAAAAAAGTTTAAAAGTTTCTTTTTCGGGCGCACCTCAATTGCAAAAAAAATGATTAGATTTAAGTGACTGATTTAAACTATTTTCAAATATATCATTTGCTTCAAATGAGGTAAAACAAAAATGACTTCTCTGTTGTTGCCAAAAATTCATCTCTGCAAAAATCCACAAATGGCAGCCATCTATGTACCAAAAAGGATATTCTTGGTGGGGGGGGGGGGGGGGGGGTGGTTTGATAGACTGGTTATCTACAATTGGAGGGGGGGGGGGGGGGGTGGGGGTGCAAAGATGAAAAGTGCAGAAAAATGTGTATATGGTCAGTAAAAAACGCAGAAATTGATTTCGGAAATCTATGATCAGTAAACCATTTTTCCTTTTAGTTATGTCTAGGAAAAAGATCTAAATTTAAAATTTTGCGATCTCACATCCGATGGTGTTTGCGAAGTTCTTGCAACCGAAAATGCGTCAACAGAGCGTCCGTTTGTTATATTGAGTAAACAAGTGATGGCAGGCAACGGTGTCAGTTAGCTAACTAAGCCGCTTAGTTATAAGTAGTTTTGAGGATTGTTAATGGTGCGCTGGTGTTCTTCAGAGCGCCAACAGCGCAATCTACCCAGCATTAGGCACAGTGAGGAATGGCCACCGCTGAATTGGTCGACAGGGGGTTTAGCAGACAACCCAAAAATGAGAAGTTAGGCCGACACCGCAACCGCACTCCAAAATCATTGGTCGGGGGACTAGCAAAATTCTGACCAATCAGGTTTGTCCAGCAATCAGAATTTAGCTGTCGGCTAAACTTCTCATTTCCTCCTTGTCGGCTACACCAGCTGTCGGCCAGTGTTACTATAACAGTGAGGAATAAAGTTTAGGTAAGCTTAAGTTTAAGAATTGAAGTTTAAGGGGGCTCTCTTCTGCAAATATTAGTTTAAACATTCGCAAACTCAATGCTTGTCACTCATTTCACTGCTGTTGTGAACTTACGCAATTTGTTATTCTAGATCAATTCCCTTTTCTATTTTCCACAGCTCACATTTTCCCTTTAAACTCTCCCACCACTACCAACTACAAGGCTAAAATAGCAACGACTTAAGGGAGGAAATTACGTGAATTACTTGTGAAGCCGCGGGAAGCATGGTCTTAAAGTTTCACCAGCACAAGTTCTGGCTGTGCGTCTAAATACCAGTTTCGTTAACTCAAAACAAATCCTTTAATTCTCAGGGCAGAACTGTGTAAACTAGCCATAATTCGAATTCCACATCTTGGTTCATGTACATATAGCCATGTTTTGGCGAGCTAATGAAGCAATTGAGCGGTAGATTAAGCTTTAATCTATTCAAAATACAAAGTCTTGTTTAGTCAACTCGCCAATAAATCAGTAATATAATCAAGAACTTAAATCCGCCCTGAAGTCGGAAGCAGACCACCGAATACAGGGGAATGTCAACATGGTCTTAACCAACAAATTGGCCATAGTTAAATGGAAACTACTTTGCTTGCTTGCTTCTGCAATACTCAATGGCTGTGAATCTATTCAAACAATACATTGGTTGATGGCTAGAAAAGGGGCAAAAATGCCTTTCTGTTAGCAATTAGAGGGAGCATAAATGTGAACAGAACAGAATGCCTTGAAAAAAATCAGGGTGGCACTGATTGTTTCACGCTATAGTCCTATAGTCGGATATATCATGAATATTACCACACGGTTGTTACTGCCATCGAGAAGTAATCAAACTACGACCCGAAGCCGCCGAGTCGTTGAATAACTTCGAGAAGGCGATAACAACTGTGTGGTAATGTGGTAAACAACTCTCGTTGCGATTACAACAGTTGCACATATTAAATAACTGTTGCCGTGATTAGGCTACGAGTTTATCACATTCTTTCATCGCCACTGTTTATATAGTAACAGTGGTGATAAAAGAGAGTAAAACGCGTAGTCTAATAACGAAGCAGATTTGACAGTGTCACTTTGGCGTGTTATTTCACCGTTAAGTTATGCAACTGCTGCTATCGCAACAAGTATTGACTAATGAATATTACCACACGGTTGTTATCGCCACCGAGAAGTTATCAAACTCCGAGGTGTTATGATAACTTCGAGGGCGATAACAACCGTGTGGTAATTTTTTTAATCAACAGCTGTTGCGATCATTTGAAAACTGAACACAGTTTTATTGGTTTTTAATTTTTATTTTTTGTGAACAATTACATTTTCAAAGGCAAGTGATATTTCTTCGGATCTTTTCTTCGTTTTGTCCTCATTCGCCCCGCCACCACATATACAGACACACTCACACACGCACTCACACACACACACACGCACCCACACACACACACACACAAACACACGCACACGCACACACACACACACACACACACACACACACACGCATACACACAAACACACACTCAAGCACACACACGCACGCACACACACTTACACTTACACACACTTACACACACACAAACACACGCATAAACGCACTCGCACGCGCGCACACACACACATACGCATGCACAAACACACACGCACGCACACACACACCACACACATCACACGCACCCACACACGCACGCACACACACAAACACACACGCACACGCACACGCACACACACACACACACACACACACACGCATACACACAAACACACACTCAAGCACACACACACACGCACGCACACACACACACACACACAAACACACACGCACACACACTTACACTTACACACACTTACACACACACACGCACGCACGCACAAACACACTCGCACGCACACACACCACACACATCACACCACACACACATACCACACATAGACACACACACGCACACACAACCACACACACAACCACACACGCACGCACTTGCACCACACACACACACACACACACACAAACAACACATACACACACACCACACACACACACCACACAGAACACACAATACACATTTTTTTAGACTACAACTATATCAAACTGTTTCCATCTTTAGACTGCGAGTTTATCGCCACTGTTTACTTAGTAACAGTGGCGAAAAAAGAGTGTGATAAACTCGTAGTCTAATGCTGAAGTGTTTTTCCAGTGTCGATCGGGCATTAATATTTATTACACTGGCATTTTATTCAACTGCTATTATCACAACAGGTGTTGATTAAAGTGATAAGGCAAACAGTATAATCGTTCAATGCAGTTCGAGCCAGATGCGCACAAACCGTTTGTTTTAACTAAAAATATCCATCAAGATTTCAATATTTCATTTACACGAAAACTGAAATCATTCGGTAGATTGCTAACATTTCTCTAGAAAAACGAGAAGCAAAATTTTGTTCAACAGTGGCCATTTTTGTACTGAGGATGATCATAAGCGTAAAAAAGCAAAGGCTGGACTCCCATGATCTGTTAGTTGCGTGATTCATTGACTTTCGGTATACGCATCAAGGCATCAGATCAAATACTCAAGCAGGAATGCAGAAGGACTAAATGTTTTTAAACCTTCTAAATAGGTTTATGACGTGATCTTTTTTCCTCAAAGCAATCACGAAATCGTATCAGCAAAAACTTTAAGCCAAGCTAACAAGCTAGCTCTAGAGGTCGGAGCTATTGGTAATTAAATGACGATACGTTGAAGAAAATCTTATATCAAAAATTGAAACATGCTTCTCGGGGAATTATATGACTCATCTACAGCCAGGCTTGGAGACTACCTGTGCTATCTCTGCATTGTCGGAAACAAAAGAAACTATTAAGCAAAAACTTAATTTAGAAAAAAGAACTTGAGAAACTTACTGCCGAACAAAAATTCAGTAAAACTGTTAAAAGCACTACGAAACATGCTCTCAGACCTTGACGGAAAATCTTCCAACTTGAAAAACATTGCAAACTTGTACTAGTGCGGGTATCCTTTTAAGGCTGAAAAACCGGTTGAATCAAGAAAATGTTGTTAGTTATATCGAGCTCCGGAAAAAAACAAATCACTATGCAACCGACGTCAATTACATATTTCACGAGGTTAAAATGATTTTTTTAAAAAGTTTTCCTAAACTCAAGCACTGCAGGCTACGCAATTTCATCAAGGCTTACGCAAAAAAGGCCAACGAGGACGAGTCTAAAAACTTTATCATTAATTTAAAAGCTGAAAAAAATCGCAAAATTAATAGTGCGCCACGCCAGTCCCTCAACCGCTCAGAACCACCCATTAGCTAGATAAGACCCTTGAGATTTCTCAAAGTGTATAATTTGACAATTGTCATGATTTTAAAACCATAATAATATCAGAATGACTTTTTCGAACAAGCAATTATAAGATTTTCCGCAGTAAATACACCATATTACGGCGTTTGATAGTATTGAAAGGAAGTATTAAAAAAATTGCTCAGAAACTGAATAGTTTGATACAAAAGTTGAAATCAAAAATCTGCTCTGTATTTAAAATTAAATTTTTTTAAACAAGAAATATCCAAATTGAAAGAAGCGTTAGTCAAAGTCACCCTTTGTGTGCACTGCATTTTGTTTAAGCTCTAGATTCATTTATATATATTAATTCAAAACAAAATCAGATTGAAATTGCATTGAGGGCAAATTGTAGGCCCATGATGTCATTTGCTTCATTGTAACTAATTTATCTCAAAAACCTTTCATAACGGTTAACTGTTTCTGCAACTCAGTTGCGATTTTATCGAGCATAGGGCAAAGGCAACCAAAATTTGCTTGTTTTTAACCTTCAAGCTTTTTTGTGTCCTCATCCATGATTTGATATAACTCAAATAGATGACATTCAATAATCTCTATTAAAATATTTGTGGGCGTAAACGGGACCTGAAAACAAACCCAGCTTCTAACGTTTGCCCATAACACCTTTCTGAATTACAACTCCGCAGTTAATTATCAAAATAAATGCTTATTAGATTTTTTTTGGACTTATGAGATGCGCAGTTTTCGGGCAATAAAGATCATAAAAAATCAGCGGCGCTAAGCGTTGAGGAATGACGAAATATAGACAAGCATTGTTTATTTGAAAAAAAACAACTTTAAATACAACATAATCAAAAAGAACA
Source organism: Convolutriloba macropyga (assembly GCF_964194025.1). Classification (NCBI taxonomy): domain Eukaryota; kingdom Metazoa; phylum Xenacoelomorpha; order Acoela; family Convolutidae; genus Convolutriloba; species Convolutriloba macropyga. The sequence continues at coordinate 40,703,834 of NC_134469.1, forward strand.
AGATTGTGTATGCATTCAAATATATGGAACTGGTTCTAAGAAAAAGAAAAAAAGATCAACGTTCCGCATACACAAAGTTTAATTTTACTTTTAGAGACAACAGTACTTGCCATTAAAAAATATTTGAGAAACCGACCCAACGTCGTTTAGCTGATTTCAAATTGATCGTAAAGTTCCTCGAAGAATTTGCGCACAAATGAGCTACGTCCCTAGTCCCTACGCAAAATAGATTGCCATTTATTGCTTTCGAGATAAGCAGCCTGCTACATATAAGTCATATACATCATCATGCAGCTTTTGCAAACGAATAGAAAAAACGATTGAGCAAACAACATGTTTTTGAGTACAAAACAAGGGTCAGTTGTTAGAAGATGTAACTACCAAAAAAAATGGAGCCCTCTTTATCGACATACACATGATAGTTTTGATTATATTTCTAATGTGTAGTCTGAATAATAGCCCTCGTGATGGCTTTAAAAATGCTGAGAAAATGCTTTTCCAAATCACAGAAACATATATTGTGTAATGGTACCTAGTTAAAACATAATTGTTTGAAGTTTGCTGAAAAGATCTATTGTCAGATGAGATCAGAATCTGTGGATTGTAAAATACAAAAAATATGAATTTGTAAACGGCAGTATGTAAAACTGCCGAATTTGATTTTAAAACCTGTTATCAATTAAAGGGAGGATGAATGGGAAGGAGAAATGATATCATTTATAGGAAGCGTATATATGAACAGAACAGAGAGCAATTTATATTCGGAGAAGGGAATAAAAGTCGTGGCTCTTTGTTTTCAATCAACACTGATACATAGAATAAATCACTGTTGCCATGATTACTTTACGAGTTTATACAATTTTGTTTTATGAGTGACAAATGCGTAGTCAAATAGCGAAGCATATCTGGTAGTTTTAATTTAGCGTGTTTTTAAGATTGAAGATCGAAAGCTCCATTGGTAATAGTGTGGACCACAATTCACATGGAGGCTGTGGACCACCACGTTATACAAAATGGTAGGGGGGTTTTTCCCGATTTGGATCCCCCTTAATATATTAAGGTAGGCTATAGACTCTAGGGCTGCCTAAATATATTAAGGTGGGCATAGCCGCCATGTATTTATAGTTTTCTTGACATACGATATGGTATAACCGGCGCAGTGTTTTAAGATTATCTAAAGCCGCTACCCTACATTAAGATTAGGCATGCATTCCATGTATTAAGATTATGTATAGCTCCAATGTTTTAAGATAAGGCATAGCTCCCAAGTATTAGTTTTTGTCATAACTAGCATGTACTAACATTAACTTATAGAGTGTTTTAATACATTTTTGCAAAAGGTACCAATGTATTGAGATAGAAAATGGCTTTCACGATGTGCTATTGGTCGTATCAAGTATGACACGTGCACACCTTGAAGGTAGTTAAAGCATGTTTGTAAGAACCTCAATAGATGGAACTCAGCATAAATACTGAAGAATCCAAAAAAAACTCTGCGTTTTCTGAGTTAGTCTGTGTATCCTTTTATGTGTTTTAATTCAAAAAGTTTTAATGTGTTAATGATCGTGCTAGAGAGTCCGTGTAGTAGTAGTCTCTATTGAGCCGACCAATGATTACCCAATGTTCACCAAGCTCACTGCGTGGGGAAGTGCTGATGATTGCAAAACTGAATTTGGATGAGTTAGATCAAAATCTGCTGAAAAAGATGTATCGAAGTTTTAGCCCAGGAATTCGTTGAAAAATGTGACCAAGAGAGGTATTATCCATGACAAAAAATTGTTCTTTTCCATATGTCATAAGCACCGTTTGTAAAAGAATTCCTGAAAGAACAATCAATTTGAAAATTTTGCTCTGTTGAGTGAAGCAACAGTTTTTGGATTATCTGATTCTGTCAACTGTAATGTAAAAATAAACGATTGAAGTTAGTGTTAATAGTTTAACATCCATTAGCTACTTAATTGATGTGGATAACGACAGCTGTATGAAGAGAAGATAAGGTCTTCAAATGCTTCAATGCAGAAAACAGATATATGAGAACCGTAAAAAATGATGACGAAGGGAACACATAATTCGTTAAAGTAAAATTGTTCAGACAATTTTAGCAACTGTTCCACATCGATTCAAAATTTTCCTTTTTCATTCTGTGCATGCGTTCTCCTAACAAAATGAGCTCCGTTACATCGCTGATGTCAAATAATAAATTTAGACGTAGGCTTTTGCTGCTGAGTCCGGAAACAGAACCTAATCATCCGATACAAATATCCCGTACCATATTCTGATGGATTTGATTCTGACTTACAGAGACAATTCCCTCAGAGAAAAAACAACTTTTCAATCCTCTGAGTTCACTTTTCAAATTGGCGATAAAACAATAATAATTAATCGTAACGGAGGGCAATAATCAAAAACTTCAGTGGTAATTTTTGACTTATGTTGATTTGACTTCAAATTGCGATATACATATCCGCGGTTGGTAGACATGATAATTTAATTTAATTTTTGTTTTTCTAAGAAACTATTCAGTAGCAGTTGAAACTCTTAGCCTCTCCAAGTGCAGTTGAGCTTAGAGCATACCACGTGTGAGCGCCTGAAAGATTAAAATAAATCAGTTTCGCAATTATGCTTTGCATTTGGAATTTTGCTATTGTCTTTTTTCACTGCCAAAGTTTTGGTATAACAGGTACAAAAATGTCCGAAAAACTGCTTTAGTTTATTACATACTTATAGTGTTGTGAAGTCCAAAGACACCCTTGAAGTTGAACATTGTCAAAAAACCAATTTCTCCTTTTACTTGTTCAATATACGCTAATTAGGATATTAACTTAGTTTTGCTTGGTAGATAAAAATGCGCATTCTTATGTAAATTCTTTTTGTGTAACCTACACAATTTGATATATATTTTTTTACATTTTTAGGTAGTTTCATCGCGACATATTAATTGATTCTGAGAAAGCTTCTTACTAAAAAAAATTCCCGAAGAAATCACTAAATTGGTAGTTGGATTTGTTTTGCTCTGAGGTTAAGGTCACCGGAATCTGATGAAAACACAAAGAACCAATAAAAAATTTTCAAATTTTAAAGGAATTAGTTATAGGTAAATAATGAAAGTTAAGCAATCAGTGGAGTCCACTATAAAAAAAGTTAAGGCAACAAAATCGTGCAGCATATTGTTAGCAAAATCTACTGCCGAAATCTGAAGACTAAAAAAACTTATTTTCATTTTCCAGCGCTGCGTTTTTAGACCAAATTGGCTGAGGAATTCAACGGAACACAAAAATTTCCGTAACCGAAAACAGATCTTTCAACACAATTTGTAACGCTTTGCAGAAATAGTTTTTCCAGCTCTAATGCACAGATTGAATTTATAACGTAAAACAATTTCACTGAAAAAAGCCTCTTGAAAAATAACAAAACGAAAAAGCGGTTCTTTAGTCTTTTCATTAAGATAAAACAGAAGAAAAATTAAGTGTTAGTTAATTTTCTACTATGTCGATGGTAAAACAAGTTCAATTTCAAAAAACAGTTTTGCACGTGCTGCTGTCTGTATCTGTCAAGTTCTATGTAAAACTCTAGAAAGATTCAAAACAGGAGGTAGGAAAGCGCGTTCAGAAGTTTTTACAAATAACTTGCTGAAAAAGTAAAAAAAAATTCGGCCAGATGTTACTGAGAAGTAGAAGGTATAGAGAACAGACCACAGAGTGATCAAACTCGCAGTTTTTTCCTAGTTTTAGGTTTTTCGGGATGAACTTGGGGTTGACAGTTATAAAACTGATGACAAATTTCAGATAAACGTTTTTCATCTGGAAAAGTAATTTTAAATACGACATAACCTACAAGAACAAGATTGTGTATGTCTTCAATTGTATCGAACTGGTGCTAAGGAAACAAAAAATCAACGATACCCAAATACAAAGTTTTGTTTTACTTTTAGAGACAACAGTACTTGGCATTTAAAATATTTCAGAGAACGACCCAACTTCTTTTAGCGGATTTCAAATTGATCGTAAAGTTCCTCAAAGAATTTGCGCACAAATGAGTTGCGTCCCTAGTCCCTATGCAAAATAGATTGTTATATTATAGCTTTCACAAAAAAGCAGTTTCTCGCTATATATAAGTCATATACAGCATACTGAAGCTTTTGAAAGCAAATAAAAAAAACGCTTCAGCAAAGAACATGTTTTTGAGTGCAAAACAAGGGTCAGTTGTTAGAAGATGTAACTACACAAAACAATGGAGCCCTCTCTTTCACATTTCTCAAGACATACATATGATAGTTTTGATTATATTTCTAATGTGTAGTCTGAATAATAGCCCTCTTTTAATATTGCTGAAAATTCTTTTCCAAAACACAAACATATAAAGTGTAATGATACGCAGTTAAAACATAACTGCTTGAACATTGCTGAAAAAGATCTATTGTCAGATGTGATCAAATTCTGAGGATTGCAAAATACAAAAAAGATGAATTTGTGAACGGCAGTATGTAAACCTTCCGAATTTGATTTTTAATTCTGCTATCAATTAAACGGAGGATAAAAGGGAAGGAAAAATGATTTCAATTATGGGAAACGTAGATATGAACTGACCAAAAAACATTTATATTCGGATAAAGGGATAAAAAACGTGGCTTTATAATTTCAATCAACACTCAATCATAGAATATATCACTGTTGCCTTGATTACTTTACGAGTTTATCCAATTTTGTTTAATCCAGTTTCTATTTAGTAATAGTTATAATAAAAGAGAGTGACGAACGCGTAATCAAATGATGAAGCAAATCTGGTAACTTTACATTAGCGTGTTTTTAGGATTGAAGGTTCTAAATTTCCAGCAGTAATAGTGTGGATCACAAATCACATGGAGGGTGTAGACCCCCACGTATTAACATAGGTTAGGCGCATTTTTCCCGATTTGGGTGCCCCTTAATATATTGAGGTAGGCTATAAAAACTAGGGCTGCCTACATGTTTTATGGTGGACATAAAAAAATGAAAACCGAGGCACAATTAGTTAAATGTAATTATAAAGTCGATAGATCGGAAAAATTTATTAGCCAATAGCTTAGAGCACAACACAGCAATCAAATTTACATATAAAAACCAATAAAATTCAACACATGCACACCATAAACGTATTTCTAGCTTCTTTGTATTAACCCAAATAGCTGGAACCAAAGAAAAACAGTGAAGAATACGCAGAAATTATGCATTTTGAGAATTTATCTGTTTATCATTTTCTGATATTTTAATTCACAATTTTTTAAACTGTTAATGATCGTGCCAGAGAATCTATAAAGCAGTAGTTTCCATTAAGCCGGCCACTTATTACCCAATGTTCAGTAAATGCACTAATTGGGGAAGTACTGATGATTGAAAAACTGAATTTGGGTGAGTTGGAAAAAAATCTGCTGGAAAAGATATATCAAAACTTCAGCCCAAGAATTGGTTGAATAATGTCAAGAAGTGAAGTATTATTCAAAAAAGGTATCCTTTTCTCTCTATCATCAGCACCGTTTGTAAGATGCCTAACAGAACAATCAAATTAAAAAGATTTTGCTCTTCTGAGTGAAGCAACAGTATTTGGATTATGTGATTTAGTCAACTTGAATGTAAACATAAACATATGAAGTTAGTCTAAGTCCGTTAGCATCCAGTAGGTATTTATTTGATTTGGATGACGACAGCTATATGAAGAAAAAATAAACTCTCCAAATATGGCAATGCAGAAAGCAGATATATAAGAACAGTATAAATGGTGAAAAAGAGAACACGTACTTCGTTAAATAAAAATTTTCAGAACATTTTAGCAACTGTTCCACACCAATCCAGATTTTTCCATTTTCAGTCTGGGCATGCGTTCTCTTAACACAAGGAGCTCTATTACATTGCTGAGTGGTCTGTCAAAAAAAATAGAAGTAGGCTTTTGGTGCTGAGTCCAGAAACAGAACTTAATCATCTGATACAAATATCCCGTACCTTCTAATGATGGATTTGATTCCGACCTACATAGACATCTCCCTCAAAAAAAACAACTTTCCAACCCTCTGAGATCACTTTCCAAATATGCGATCAAACAAAAACGATTGATCGTAACATCGGGCATTAATCAAAGACTTCAGTGGTAATCAGTGATTCATGTCGATTTGAATTCAAAATGCGATATACATATCAGTGGTTGTTAGACATGAAAACTGAAGTTGTTTGTCTAACAAACTGTTCAATAGCAGCTGAAATCCATAGCCTCTCTAAGTGCAATTGAGCTTAGGGCATACAACGTTTCGGCGCCTGAAAGCTTTAAATAAATCCGTTTTGCAATTGTGTTCTGCAATTGGAGTTTTGCATTTGTTTTTTCACTGCCAAAGTATTGGTATGACAAAAACCAGAAACGTCTGAAAAACAGCTTTAGGTTTTAACATAATTTTAGTGTCGTGAATTCCAAAGACAATCCCGAAATTGAATGCTGCCAAAAAATCACTTTCTACTTTCTCATCTTCAAAATCTGCTATTTAGGATATTGGTTTTGCTTGGTAGATTAAAATCCGTAATCTTGCGTAAATTCGCATCGCGCAACTTACTCAATCTTATAATATTCTTTTTACATTTTTAGATATTTTCATCGAGTTGTTAGAAGACGAAATCAACCAAAACAATGGAGCCACTTTTTTTTCACTTAGGACATACACATGATAGATTTGGTTACATTTCTAATGTGTAGTCTGAATAATAGCGCTCTTGATAACTTAAAATATGCTGAAAAATGCTTTTCCCATACTCAGAAACATATAATGTGTAATGGTACCTGGTTAAAACATATTTGCTTGAATTTTTCTGAAAACAATCTATTGCCAGATGTGATCAGAATATGTAGATTGTAAAAAACAAATAAAATGAATTGGTGAACGGCAGTTTGTAGACATTCCGAATTTGAATTTAAAACCTGTTATTAACTAAAAGGAGGGTAAAAGGGAAGGAAAAATGATTTCAATTATAGGAAGCGTAGATATGAACTGAGCAAAGAGCATATATATTCGGATAAGGGGATAAAAATCGTGGCCTCATGTTTTCAATCAATACTCAATCATAGAATAAATTACTGTTGCTGTGATAACTGTACGAGTTTATCCAATTTTGTCGTATGACCAGTGTTTATTTAATAATAGTTGTGATAAACGGGAGTGACAAACGCGTAGTCAAATGACCAAGCAAATCTGGTAACTTTACTTTAGCGCGTTTTTAGGATTGAAGATCCCAAAATTCCAGTAGTAACTGTGCGGACCACAGACCACATGGAGGATGTATACCCCCACGTATTAAGATAGGTTAGGCGCATTTTTCCCGATTTAGGTCTCCCTAAATATAGTAAGGTAGGCTGTAGAATCTAGGGCTGCCTACATGTATTAAGGTAGGGCATTAGCTGCCATGTATCTATATTTTTCTTGCCTTACGGTGTGGTATAACCGGCACAATGTATTAATATTAGCTAAAGCCATCATCCTGCATTAGGATTAGGCATGCATTCCCTGTAGTAGGACTTTGTATAGCTCCAAAGTATTAAGATAAGGCATAGCTCCCAAGTGTCACTTTTTGGCATAGCTCCCATGTTTTAACATTAACTCATAGACTGTTTTCAACCATTTTTGCAAGAAACACCAAAATTTTAAGATAGGAACTGGTTTTCAAGAATTGCTTTTGATTATATCAAGTATGAGTAAAGTATATTTAGCCTAAGGGAGCTCAATATTATGTTTTCTAAACAAAATATGATTCAAAACTACAGACAAACTACAATCTAGGAACAAGAAACCACAAAATCAGTCGAATATTTACAATAAATAAATGTCACAAAAACTGCAAACCGAGGCACAATTAGTTAAGTGTTAATTAACGAAGTCGGTAGAATGCAAAACGTTTTTAACCATTAGCTTACTGCACAACACAGCAATCAAATTCACAAATAAAAACTAATAAAATTTAACACATGCACACCATAAACGTATTTCAAGCTTTTTTTGTAATAACCCAAATAGCTGGAACGAAACAAAAACAGTGAAGAATAAACAGAAGTTATGCATTTTCAGAATTAGTCTGTTTATCATTTTCTGATATTTTAATTCACAAATTTTTAAGTTGTTAATGATTGTGCCAGAGAATCTACACCGCAGTAGTTTCCATTAAGCCGGCCACTTATTACCCAATGTTCCCCAAATTCACTGCTTGGGGAAGTGGTGATGATTGCAAAGTTGAATTTGGGTGAGCTAGAACAAAAGCTGCCCGAAAAGATGTATCGAACTTTTAGCCCAGGAATTTGTTTGTTGAATATTGTCACGAAGTGAGGTATTAATCATGAGAACAAACTCTTTTCTGTATGTCATCAGCAAATTTTGTAAAAAAAATTCATAAGAGAACAATGAAATTGAAAGAATTTGCTCTGTTGAGTGAAGCACCAGTGTTTGGATTATGTGATTTTGTCAACTGGAATGTAACTCCCTCACAGAAAAAAAAATAACTATTCAATCCTCTGAGTTCACTTTTTGAATAGGCTATAAAACAAAAATAATTGATCGAAACTGAGGGCAATAATCAAAGCCTTCAGTGGTAATCAGTGATTCATGTCGATTTGACTTCAAATTGCGATCAGCGAACATATCAGCGGTTGGTAAACATGAAAACTTAAGTTGTTTGTCTAACAAACTATTCAATAGCATCTGAAATCCATAGCCTCTCTAAGTGCAGTTGAGCTTAGGGCATACAACGTGTTGGCGCCTGAAAGCTTCAATTACATCAATTTTACAATTGGAGTTTTGAAAATGTGTCTTTTCACTGCCAAAGTTTTAGTATAAAAGTTACAAGAAATGTCTGGAAAACTGCTTTAGTTTATAACATACTTTTAGTGTCGTGAACGCCAAAGACAATCTCGAAGTTGAACGTTGCCAAAAAATCACTTTCTCCTTTTTCTTGTTCAAAATACGCTATTTAGGATATTAACTTATAATTGCTTGGTAGATTAAAAATCGTATTCTTGTGTAAATTTTTATTGTGGAACTTATATACAAACTGATTTAATTTTTTTTACATTTTAAGGTAAGTTTATCGGGAAAAATTGATTGATTCTGGGAAAACTTCTTACTAAAAGGGTTCACAATGAAATCGCTAACTTGTTATTTGGATTGTTTTCGCTTTGATGTTGAGGAAGATCACCAGAAATTGATAAAAACACAAAGAACCAAATCAAATGTTTTAAAAATTTTTAAGGAATTAGTTATAAGTAAATAGTGAAAATTAAGCATTGAGTGGAGTTCTCTGTAAAAAAAGTTAAGGCAACAAAAACGTACAACATATTGTTAGGAAAAGAGAAAAATCTGCTGCCAAAATCTGATGAATAAACAAAATTTGTTTTCAGCGCGGAGTTTTTAGACCAAATTGGTTGAGGAATTCAACGGAACACAACAATTTCTTTAACTGAAAACAGATCTTTCAACACAATTTGTAACCTTTGGCAGAAAGAATTTTTTTAACTCTAATGAACAGATTAATTTCAACGTAAGAAAAATTTTCACTGATAATAACCTCCTGAAAAACTCCAAAACGAAAAAGCAGTTCATTAGTCTTTTCATTAAGATAAAAAAAAAGAAAAATTAAGTGCTAGTTAACATTTTCACTGTCGATGTATAACAGCAGTTCCCTTGCAAAATCATTTGTACATGATGCTGTCTGGATCTGTCAAAATTTATGTAAAATTAAAAAAATATTCAAAACAAGAGGTAGGAAGGCGCGTTGCAAACTTTTAAGAATGGCGTGCTGAACATGTCAAAACTTTTTGGCCAGATGTTACTGAGAAGTAGAAGGAATAGAAAGAAGACCACAAGTGATTAAACTCGCATTTTTTAAATCCTACTTTGGAACTTTTAAGGGTTTCGGGGGTGATCTTGGGGTTGACAAATATAAAACCGGTGAGGACCTAAGAACTTTTCTTCAGTTCACAAAATGAGATAATTAGTTTAAAAAATGCTGTTGAAGCTGAGCTTTCACAACATGCGTAGAAAATACATCGGCATAAAAACTGAGACAAGGAAAACTGTTTTGTATTGGTTGTCTATTCGTCATCGTAATGGTCCCAGTTTTGGTTACAATTACTAGTACAGTCATAGTCACGTGATGTTGAAAAAAAAAAGAAAATAACACGGAAACGTATACTGACTCAACAGCATTAGCCATAGCAAACGGCTTTATTCATATAAATCAGCAAAACACTGCAAAAACAAACTGACTTGAGCAGTAAACGACGTGTTACTGTGTGTTGTGTTTAAATTACTCTTGAGCAGTAAATTGTTACTGTGTCTTGTATTGAAAGCTTTTCTTGAGCAGTATATCATTTGGTACTGTGTCTTGTATCTACAAATCAATGGGGGTGCAGTACAATTGTTAATGATCGTGCCAGAGAATCTACACCGCTGTTGTTTCCATTAAGCCGGCCACTTATTACCCAATGTTCCCCAAACTCACTGCTTGGGGAAGTGGTGATGATTGCAAAGTTGAATTTGGGTGAGCTAGAACAAAAGCTGCCGGAAAAGATGTATCGAACTTTTAGCCCCGGAATTTGTTTGTTGAATATTGTCACGAAGTGAGGTATTAATCATGAGAACAAACTCTTTTCTGTATGTCATCAGCAAATTTTGTAAAAAAATTTCATAAGAGAACAATGAAATTGAAAGAATTTGCTCTGTTGAGTGAAGCACCAGTGTTTGGATTATGTGATTTTGTCAACTGGAATGTAACTACCTCACAGAAAAAAAAATAACTATTCAATCCTCTGAGTTCACTTTTTGAATAGCCTAGAAAACAAAAATAATTGATCGAAACGGAGGGCAATAATCAAAGCCTTCAGTGGTAAGCAGTGATTCATGTGGATTTAACTTTAAATTGCGATAAACATATCAGCGGTTGGTAGACATGAAAACTTAAGTTGTTTGTCTAACAAACTATTCAATAGCAGCTGAAATCCATAGCCTCTCTAAGTGCAGTTGAGCTTAGGGCATACAACGTGTTGGCGCCTGAAAGCTTCAATTACATCAATTTTACAATTGGAGTTTTGAAAATGTGTCTTTTCACTGCCAAAGTTTTAGTATAAAAGTTACAAGAAATGTCTGGAAAACTGCTTTAGTTTATAACATACTTTTAGTGTCGTGAATGCCAAAGACAATCTCGAAGTTGAACGTTGCCAAAAAATCACTTTCTCCTTTTTCTTGTTCAAAATACGCTATTTAGGATATTAACTTATAATTGCTTGGTAGATTAAAAATCGTATTCTTGTGTAAATTTTTATTGTGGAACTTATATACAAACTGATTTAATTTTTTTTACATTTTAAGGTAAGTTTATCGGGAAAAATTGATTGATTCTGGGAAAACTTCTTACTAAAAGGGTTCACAATGAAATCACTAACTTGTTACTTGGATTGTTTTCGCTTTGATGTTGAGGAAGATCACCAGAAATTGATGAAAACACAAAGAACCAAATCAAATGTTTTGAAAATTTTTAAGGAATTAGTTATAGGTAAATAGTGAAAATTAAGCAATGAGTGGAGTTCTCTGTAAAAAAGTTAAGGCAACAAAAACGTGCAACATATTGTTAGGAAAAGAGAAAAATCTGCTGCCAAAATCTGATGAATAAACAAAATTTGTTTTCAGCGCGGAGTTTTTAGACCAAATTGGTTGAGGAATTCAACGGAACACAACAATTTCTTTAACCGAAAACAGATCTTTCAACACAATTTGTAACCTTTGGCAGAAAGAATTTTTTTAACTCTAATGAACAGATTAATTTCAACGTAAGAAAAATTTTCACTGATAATAACCTCCTGAAAAACTCCAAAACGAAAAAGCAGTTCATTAGTCTTTTCATTAAGATAAAAAAAAGAAAAATTAAGTGCTAGTTAACATTTTCACTGTCGATGTATAACAGCAGTTCCCTTGCAAAATCATTTGTACATGACGCTGTCTAGATCTGTCAAAATTTATGTAAAATTAAAAAAATATTCAAAACAAGAGGTAGGAAGGCGCGTTGCAAACTTATAAGAATGGCGTGCTGAACATGTCAAAACTTTTTGGCCAGATGTTACTGAGAAGTAGAAGGAATAGAAAGAAGACCACAAGTGATTAAACTCGCATTTTTTAAATCCTACTTTGGAACTTTTAAGGGTTTCGGGGGTGATCTTGGGGTTGACAAATATAAAACCGGTGAGGACCTAAGAACTTTTCTTCAGTTCACAAAATGAGATAATTAGTTTAAAGAATGCTGTTGAAGCTGAGCTTTCACAACATGCGTAGAAAATACATCGGCATAAAAACTGAGACAAGGAAAACTGTTTTGTATTGGTTGTCTATTCGTCATCGTAATGGTCCCAGTTTTGGTTACAATTACTAGTACAGTCATAGTCACGTGATGTTGAAAAAAAAGAAAATAACACGGAAGCGTATACTGACTCAACAGCATTAGCCATAGCAAACGGCTTTACTCATATAAATCAGCAAAACACTGCCAAAACAAACTGACTTGAGCATTAAACGACGTGTTACTGTGTGTTGTGTTTAAATTACTCTTGAGCAGTAAATTGTTACTGTGTCTTGTATTGAAAGCTTTTCTTGAGCAGTATATCATTTGGTACTGTGTCTTGTATCTACAAATCAATGGGGGTGCAGTACAATTGTTACAAACCCCAGCTTCTGGTATTTCAACTCATGAGTACAAAATGTTTTCAAAACCCAACATAACTTTAGGGTAAGATATCTTTGCAAAATCAGGTGTTAGATATATATATATATATATATATATATATCTTTGTTTTCCATTTGCTTTTCTATCGGATTGAACTGCTATACATAAAGCGATCCCGTATTTTGTGATCTCTAGCAATCCAGTTTGATTCGATATTGAAAAAGTTAAGATTAGTAAAGTGTTACGAACTGAATTTTAATGCAATGGTTAGAACATAGCGGATATACATATAGGTAACGGAGTCACAAAAGCGAACTGCAAAAACAGAATATCCGGACAGATTTTGAACCGCTGAGACGATCTGGGCTGTGATTGTGAGAGCTTTCCTCGTCGTTACCGATGGTGAGAGCAGCCGTCACAAATGCAAAAATTTCGCTTCGTTCATTTATCTGTTGAAGTATTTGTTACAACAAAGAATATACCAGTTTTGAGAGACGGTTTGCAAAAAAATTACAATTGAGGAGTCTGCAAATCAGATTACTAGAAAGTACACATCTGTGTTTGGGTTCTTTGTAGACTGACTTAGGGCTATATTCTGTTAACGAACTTATGAACGATAACGGATGTCTTTGTAAACGATTCAAATGCTCAAAATAAAAGATACTTTAGATTTTTGTTCCGGCCCCTCTTGAGGGGGAAGTAAAAATATACTCAAATGGCTTTTTTCGTTTGTTCAGACAATGTTTGCCGATCGATATTTTTATCGGAGGGAGTTGCGACTGGTATCATTATAAAGCTTGTACAGCGTAGAATATGGAACTAAAAAGATTTCTTTTAATTCTCGTTTTTTACAGGGAGTTATCAAGGTTTAATTTTGAGAAAATGGAGTGAATTCCGGAGAGATTTTATTCATATTTTCCGGAATTTTTGACTAAAACTTCGCCAATTTTGCTTAAAAAGTTTTTTTTAAGAAAGTTTTGTTTATTTTATTTTTAAAACAAAAAATTTTGTAGGCTATTTTTATTAATTTTTTTGGCAAAAATTCTGGCTGAATATTTCAAAACAATGACTTTTTCATCAAAAACAGCACAAAATAAGATTCTTTAGTCCAGTTTGATTTAATTTACAGGAAGTAAAGACCCAAACACCACCAAGCAATCTTTGTGGACTGAAAAGGGGGCTTTTTTATTTCAAAGTGCTCTGTAATTAAAATTTTGCCGTTTTTTGCCGTTGATTATGAAAAACGCAGCATCTATTTTTGATTTTTTAACTAACAAAACATCAATATACCATTCGAATAATTAGCTGTTCCAAATGGACAAACAACATTAGCTGGGCTAGTTTTGGACCAATCTTGGAGTGGTATAATCCAAAAACAATTCGTATTGTAATCAGTCGATCTGTTTTATGAAAAAAAAATCGATCTTTTCTTCATAAATTAAATAACAGAACTTTTCAAACCAAAGCTTACTAGTGATAAGTCCATTTCGCTTTCTAATTAGCTCCACATTGTTGTATCTAGTTGATTACTTGAAAGCTTATGGTCGGTTTGACTTTTATAAGTATTTGATTTTAAAATAAAAAATGAATTATTGAACTTTGCCTCTATTTTTCTTTTCATTTGCTCAACTTTAGCCTATTGTCACCAATAAAAGAATGCTTCTTCTTTCTATTGAAATTAAATTCAAGCATTATTGTGGTTTTACGCCTTAAGTTATGGTTTTCAGGCTTCGATACAGATTTCACGTTTTTTTTTATTTTAGGTATTTGCTTATTTTTCACCTTTTCTACATTTGTCGCATTATCACGTTATTGACAGTTCATATATCACATTATTGGCTTTTAAAATCAGACACAATTTATGATAAAAAATCTTTGAAGGCATAGATCAAGATTTTAACGGCTTCGACACTACTTTCTCGAAGAATTAACTTGAATTTTTCTAAATTTTGTCTTAAGTTGTCGTTTTTGTTTTTTTTTAGTTGTATCAAATTTCCTGTACAATGAACCCGCTGTATTGACTTTGAATTGCAGAATAGATGTGCCGATATTCCTATTTTAGTAGATAGCTGTTGGTTTTGATTACTCTGAAAACAATTGTTTTACAAATTTAAAAAAAAAACACTCTTTAACTTCGCAATTTGTTCCCCTTATTGTCTGTTTATTATCTAGACTATCTAATTACAGCCCAAATATGACATTATTGTTGTCAAAGGAAGGTTTCAAAAGGGATTGGTGTCACGCAATCTAGTGTTTTTAAAGAATTCGTTGACTTTATTGGCTTCGACATAAAAAAAAGTATTTTTTTATTTTTGTCAAGTTTGACGTTCTTTTTGTATACGTAAGACATATTCTGGATAACTTCAATTCTCAGGGGCTTTCTTTGGAAGAATAAACGAACCTATTTAATTATTTCATTTTGTAGTTAATGGCGTTCATATCTTTGGAAATATTTTTTTTTCGAAAAAAACTAAAGTGTTACTTAATTTTGCATTTTTTTTTATTTTTGTCTACCTGTTACCTATCTTTATTAATGAGAGGTCACATAATACATTATCGCTGCTCGCAGAGTGTGCAATCGAACGTATTTTGATGGCCATTGTATGGCTTTACGGTTTCAAAAGCATTTTCAGCTAAGTTTTGATTTTTTGTTTGTTGTCTATTTGTTCTTTTTGTAACCGCATAAGAAATTGAATACCGGCAGTTCTTATTTCCTTCTATGGAAGCATTGGTAATCGTACACCTATGGGATGTTTAAGTTGATTTCTAATGGTTTTCATTAATTTGAAAAAAATTGTTTTAAAAAAAATAAGCGAATTTTTCAATTTTACTGTTTTTGTTCTTTAATGTCTAATTGTTACCAAGCCTTTTTATTGAGTAGTCCCATATCTTTTCCGGTGAGTTACAAGTTATGTTGTTTAATATCTGTTTTATTTGACGCTATTATGAATTTGTAATTAAGTTTTTTGTTAAAACAGACATGAAGTTTTTGATGTAATTTTTGTTGTTGCTTGACTTTGCTGTTTGTCTTGACGCGCTTTCTTAACATCTGCACATCTCATCAATCCAATGCACCATTTTTTAATCCACCAGTGAGTTATTTGCTTTGGAGGCTATCTTTTCGTTCATACGCCAATTTTTAAAAAATACTTGAATTTTTGGGTTTTTCTGTGTTCATCTTTTGGTAGACAATCATGCCAAAATTGTGGATGAGCGGGGTCGGAACCTTATGTGCGATCGCACATTACCGAGTCGCCTTTTTTACATTCTAGATTTATATTTTAAATAATTCTAAAAAAATTACAAACGACAAATTTTTTCACGATTGTTATTACTCATAACTAGTATTATCAATTGAAACCCCATTGAAACATTGTTTTGCTCTCCTGCCTGAAAAAAAAACAAAGTAAGTAGGGTTTTGTCAGCTCGTAACAGGCCTTTATGAAATGCTAACACGATAAGAAGTGAACTTAAGGATATATGATTTTCAAGATTCTGCACACAAATTTGTTTAAAGCGGTAATTTCACGCCATTCGATATCATGGAAAGTTAGATTTGAAATTTCAATTACTTTTTATCAAATTTCATTATGAGATTTTTGAGAAATTTGGAAGATTATATTATATTAAATTGGAATGGCTTTAAGCGTTGTTTTTAAGTGATCGATTGAAAATATCCGTTGAACGATAGGTTGTTTTCAGTTCTCATTGAAACCGCCTTTTGCATTGCTCGGTAAGAGATATCCATCAGCCAAATTTGAATTAACGAAAAGCCAGGCTGACATAAAGTTCGTAATCCCCAAATACAATGAATGGTTGGATCACATAAGCTCGAGAAAAATTTCCTCATTTAGAAAACCCTACTTCCTATAGATTTTAGTCGTGAGTGTTAATCCTTATAGAAGGCAACTTTTCTCGCTGAATCAAAATGCAAAAAACTATGCGAAACCACGAAAAGGACTTCTTTTCACATTCATTCGGATTCGCAAAAAACAGCAACACAAAAAGATCTTCTGAAAATGGTTCATCTGTTTTTTGATTTCTCGGCCCGATTGGACAATCTGTACTTACCTTTTCTATACAGGAGAACCAAAACAAAAGCCAGACAAATATTTGGTAAGGGAACTGTCAGTTATAAGGTATTTCTGTTTAGTTAACAGAATACAAACCACAGCACTGTTTGCTTAAGTTTTAAAGCATAATATTTGAGTGCCAAATTAATATTTGTTACTTAAATTAGCCAAATTCGAGAATTTAGCGTCAGTTTTTCTAACTTTATATCTTGCATCTTACCATTTGTGTCTTTAGGATTAATAAAAAATCGATATAGAAGTGTATTTGTATGTAAAGTGAGTCAGAGAAACAGGGAAACGAATTTGGCATTTTGAAGGGAGGAAAACTTAATTTCTGCGAGGGGTCCAAATTGTAAAATTAATATATGAAAATGAACAAAATGTAGGAAATGGACTGAAGCTGTGCACTTTCCGCTTTGTTTAAATTCACATATTACGTAATAAGTTACATAACTTGTCTAATATATTATGTTAGTTACCCGTTTTAGCTCTAACATGCAAAGGGTAGCTTGTTTCGATTCCACGGCTAATTCCTTAGGCCAGCTAAATGGCACCGAAGTTAAGAAAAAGTTAATCCAAAACAGATTCGAACGTTCAGCACCCGACACATTAAGAGATATTCTTGGAAGAGGGATAAACTGGGAATTAGCCCGAGTAGCCCACCGTGGATTCCATGTGGCAGTTATTGGGTTCAATTACAAATCAAAAGTAAGCCCGTTCCGTCACTTAGTTCCTGTAGTTCACTTGTTATCGCATTTGTCCACCTATTCCTGTGCCAAAAGTATAGCTCAACTTATTTCTTGGACTTCATTCACGTCACAATTTGAGTCCATGACTTAATGGAAACAGGGGCGAGGGGGAGGGAAATAAATTTTAAAAGGCAAAATTGGGAGGGGGTACACATTGACTCTACTTACGCGGTTGAGAACCCTAATTTAAAAAGTCGAGTAAAAATTCTTTTCATATCAATTATCGGTCGAAGGCGGCCTCTTCATAAGTCGAGGCCACGACTAGAAAGTAGAAAGAAGTTAAAATGGCGCACACTTTAGGTCAAAAGTGATTAACTTTCAGGAATAAAAAGATCTGCGTTTATTATTTTAAATTTAATTTCAATTGGTTACATATATTATCTTAGTTCATAATTTTAGGAATAAGCACCTCAATGATGTTAGGTTAAACAGACAGCAAATATTCAAAAATATATATTAGCTTGGTTCAGCGTTGATTAGTCACGGTTATTATCAGTCGTCTATCTATAATTATTCACAGAATCATTCATGCAGCCGTATGTAATGTAATCCGACCACTCTTAATTGGGATGCATGATTTTAACCTGACGTTCAAAACCTTCAGGTTTTTTTTAAAAACGTTTAATTTGAATGACTTTGTGAACATCTATAGAGATATTATAGAACGACAGAATAGATCCGACATTAGCATGTTTATCTCTTGTGTCATATGGTAGTGTTAATTTCCGACAAAAATTTACCTCTCCCTTAGTTCAATTCATTTTTAACCTTTAAAAAAATGATTAAATTAATTCTACAATATTACAGAACTAAGGGAGAAAGCGTCTACTTATTAATTAACATTGCACAGTCTTTTGCATTTTATCTTGACAATTTTGATACAACTCAATGGCAGAAAAGGTAATTGACATAAAAGGATGCAAGCTCAGTTCATCCATTTTGAATCCTTGCATAATTTTTCGTCATTAAGCCGCTAAACGTACACGTTTATGGAGTAAATTTTCTCGAATCTGTTACTATTTTCAACGATTTCTCTTAACAAAATGTCAAATAGACATAAATGAAAAAGGCGTAATTTGTCAGTAATTGCATAAAAGGCCTTGGCATTACTACCGAGGGATCAAGACATTCAATTGCAAATTAGCACTTATCGGTAAGATGGCTGTCGAGAAAATTTAGTTTTTAACTGGGATCTTAATTGATTAATAATGAAATTGGGTAAATGAATTCTAGGGTAATTCAAGCTGTTGTTACTGTTGTCCACAAAAGCGCAAAAATGTACGTTTGGCGGTGTAATGATGACTGAATCTTGATTGTTGGGTTACTAAATCTCGATTTGCTGTTTTCGATATCGATGTTCGATATCAGACGAAAAAATATTGATGCAATGATTACACTATGTGTGGCTTAATACACTTATCGTACACACTCTTTGTCCGTGGCCATGAAGTGTGATGGATTCCACTCTGGGTACAGAATGTCAATTTGCCTTGCTCGTCAAGGGTTCGCAGCCCAAACAAATCTTCCTTATAATAATTCAGCTCCTTCATCGGAATCACTTCCAGCTTAGAGTCCCAGAAACTGTACTGTGCACTTTGCCAAGGCTGGATCACTCTGTCATCTGGACCGCCGATAAGTACAACTCTGGACAGGTTAAGGAAGTTGGATTTGTACCTCTCAGAGTTGACATGTTTGATCTCGTTGTTGATGAAGGGCAAGTAGACACTCGCGTTCAAATACCTCTCAACTTGTTTCGGATCATGCCAGTAGTTGCAGATTGATACTTTTTGTCCAAACTCCGTATAACAGAAGTGATAGACTTCCTCAGCCAGTCCCGGGTCCAAAAACTCAGTTGTATTGAGAAAGGGGATGCCAAATTGACCCAGACCTAAGCATACAGTCGCTACAATGTTTAGTATTGTTTCCAAATAAGTTTTAAATCCCAAAAATTTCAAATCTCTGATCTTAGAAGCATTCCATTTTACCCATAAAAAGTTTTGTAATCGATTGACTTGACTTCAGCTGTCGTGTTTGGGTTATTAGCCGTGTTAAAAAAAACTAGGGATGTAAAAAGTAGGAACTTCTGCAGTTGGCTCTAAGTTCAGATGAAACTTTAATTCATCCAAGAAAATAAAACATTGGCCCTCAGTTTCTACTATCCATCCACACTTTCGCTGTATCGGTTGCTTATTTTCATTTTTTGCAAAAACTTTTAGATCTGCACAGATTATCCGGAATGGAGCAATTGAGCATCTAATAGCGATATGCTCCCAAATTTTGGTAGGAATTTAATGCTTCTCTGATTCTGCCATATATAACTTTGGCTATTTGCACAGTGCAGGCGCCGAAAACTCCATTCTTATAGAATAAAGACAAAAAATACTTGCGGGCACACTGCCGAGTATAACTTTGAATTAGACTTGCTTGCCGTAGAATATAGAGAAACTGGCACAGATATATGAATCCATAAAACATATATAACAAATTCAAAGTTTTACAATTGTTCGAGTAAAATATAAGTTGCCTATTTCATTTTGACAGCGCTGCCTTGTTATCAAACTTCTGTGCTATATAGATCTTAAGTGACTTTCAAACTTAAAAATGAACTTGATTTTAGTGTTAAAATTCATATAGGGAGTGGAAGGAGTCAATAATGATCAAAAATGTAATCCATGGAGAACTTAGGATAAAAAATATTATATCTGCTTTTTTTTTTAATTATTTTTGAATAATAGCTTCCCATTTAAATTAAGTTGAATCAAACATGTCCATAACATTGCACACTAGCAATAAAGTTTTGTAATATACTCTACATTGACACCTTTACTAATGAAAAAGCCAATTTGGCAATCTTCCGGTAGACAGCAATGACACGTTCTCAAGCAAGGAAAACGATATGTTACGCGCAAAAAAACAGTACTAAAATTTGTTATAGAGTTCTAAGGCAACAGTGGGGAGAGCGGGTTACGGTGGGAGGGGGTCTTTGACTGCACGGGGCCCTTCCGGCCTGAACGATGTGCAGGGGTGCGAATGGGGTAGCTGACGTGGGGAGGTGGGGCAACCTCTACGAACCCAGAAGTATACGTCTCCAAAACAGTTTCTGTGATTCGTATACTTGCAGACTAGAGAGCTGAAAGGCTCTAAAAGAACTTAATGCCCGCTGGACGCCACATGTTTATCCTGTCTTTAAGGACGAAAAATCAAATGGGCCAGACAAAAAATTGGTCAACCGAAAAATCGCATAAAATGACCAACAGGACTAATATAATTCCTAAACACTTTGTTTGAGAGCAATTAATCATAAAAACTCTTTCTAGTGGAATTCGATTAAACTCGTTATTAAAACACCAATAAATTTCTTATTGTAGACGGGTTACGCCCTTTTGTATCAAACTGACACAATAGAAAACAAGAAAAATTAAACTTCGGTTTCAAAGTGCTACTTTAAAACTTGTTTAAGTTTTCGATGTCGCTTTGTTTTAGGACTCTTGAAAAATGCACGATGGTACCCATGAGCCACATTTAGCATCATTCCCAATTTTTTAGGATAACTTGTGCTCAGAACGCAAGGCTAGCGACCGAACGAATTTTTAAAGACTTATATAAGATTTCATCCTCGGTTCTCCACTTACACAGAAAAGGGGGATTGATCCCGTTTTCAATTTATATCGTTAGCCAAGTAAAAATGATACGAAACGGCACTGACAAAATGTAAAGACAGATAAACTTCAGAATAAAATTCAGCGTGCAAACAAACGTAATTTAAAAAATGACATCTCGCAAGCAAACAGAACTGATCACAAAAACCCCAAACGGATCTACAATGCCCCAAAAAAAGTCTATCAATTATATGTTCTAAAACACTCAAAAAAGCTCTCATTACGTTCACCAAAACAATTTGCAGTATAGTACAGTCAGATCAAATTTCAAAATTGTCATGACATGGAAAAAATGTATCTGAAGACAGCAAGGAGGCTCGTTAATGTGCGTTTGCACATGATGTTCCGACCCTAGCTCATCTACATTTTGACTTAATTGTCAACCAAATGAAGAGATAAACAAAAGTAATTATTTGAGGTGAAAGAAATCGTCACACAAACCAAGCTACTAATTGAATTACATAATGCCATGCCTCATTAGAGCCCTCACGAGATCTACCAATAATAACACTAAAAGAAGAAAAACAAAAAAGCATAACAAACAAAAACATCACATTGTTACGGCAAAAACTCAATATCTGAATCTAAAAACACCTAGTAACAACGTCAAATTACAATCAGACAACCCCATCAACACAAATTTACTTTTTCTTAGCTAAAAAGCAGATGGGACAATTCTTTATTGAGCCTAGGAAACAAATCGAAAAAAAAAATAATGGGAGAAAATAAATCAATGTTTTTTAAACCAAAAAACTTCAGGTGTCTTAAAAACCAGTAGCCTTTAACAAAAAACTTATAGAAAAAAGTTATTAAATCGTCATTGGGAACCCAATAGGACTTCTCTTTGGTTAGACTAAACCATAGAAACGGACTAAAACTGCAGAATAACCAAAAATAAACAAACAATTTGCGAAAATAAAAATTATTTAGATAATTAAAATCATTAGCTATTATCTGAATGTTTTTTATTTCAATTGTTATTTACACTAATTCAGTTAAAAAAATACTTAAAGGGTGAATATGTTCAGCAGGGCCTCATTTGAAAATCATTGTAATACGTTATTGAGCGAATTTGCTAAAAGAAGACAAAAAGAAATTCGAATTCAAATACGAATTGGAATCCGCTGGACGAGCTTTTTAACGATACCACTCACATTTGTCTACGATGAATATATCGATCGGCCAAAATTGACTAACAAAAAAACCCATTTGAGTATATAGTTCCTTCCCCCCCCCCAACAAGTGGGGTCGGAACAAAAAGCGAAAGATTTTCATAAGATGGTGCGGGAAAAGGCTCAAGAAGTCTTTCTCATTTCGGCAGAATGTTTTTTACTGATGAGACCGGAATGCGCATCTTCAGCAACGGAAATGGTTCAATTTTTCGAAGAGATGCTATTTTTCCTCAAAAATAGAGTACAGATAACTGATCATTTTGTGGTGCGTGATATGCACCGTAGGGCTGAAATGTTTGTTAGGTGTATATATATGCTCGAGGTCATATGGAAATTTTGAGAAGTTACAAAAAAAGCAATTTTAAGGCCATTAGAAAAATGCTCTTGTAAGTAAAAAAAATGCTCTTGTAAGTAAAGGAAAACTTGCAACAAGATAAAGGATAAGAGGCAGTAAAACGGCCAAAATACGCCCGGATCTGAAACGAATTGAAGATTTCGGGCAATTTTGAAGCCCGGATTTTGAAAATAGAGATCTTTTCAGAAAAATCGGAAGACGTTTGGATGTTTGAAAAAAAATTGATAGATCTTGTTAACAACTTAAATGAAAACATCAAGAAAAAACGAAAGGAGGTCAGACGCTATACTAGAGCACTGCTTTGAACTCCTGTACTAAAGCACTGTTTTAAATTGCTTGATGAAGATTCTGAGAAAATGAGCAAGTGTGAATTCGCCACAAAAACTAACAAAATATACAAAATACTAACATTTTGCTATTTTTACGAGACTGAGCTAACCACGCACCTGCAGTGGAAGTTCTAAGTGGTTATCAGTTTACGTTCATTAACCTCAACGTCCCACAGCAGGTTTGCCGGTGGATGTTTTTAAACTATTGTAATGTATTCACAATTTGAAACGATGTGAACGTTTTGATTAAAAACCAACAATTACTCTAATTTATTAGAAACCAGCGTTATTTTATGCGACTCAGTTAATTTCACGCGTACCACTTTTGTTTCAGCAAAAACCGCAACCTCTAGCACGCTCAATTAGCAGGTAAAACAAAACTCACTTAATTTTGCAAACTATTTGGTATACTGGTGTCAAAACAGTGGATTCCATACTTTCCCTCTAATGTGCGTTTTGAGCCTCTAACATTCTAAATTTTTTTGAAGATGGTTTAACTTGACGCTGCCACTGAGGAGCATAAATTTCACTCAATTAAATTAAAATTGCGTTCAAAACTTAAATGGTACCTACTACGTTTCTCTTGGAAAGCTAGTCTATTTTGTCTTTATTGAACAACAGTCTCAAATATCATACAGTAGTCCGCTGACTGTATGGTGGCTTACCATTCCATTTTGATGCTCTTTATTTCGCTTACCTGGAGCTGACAATGAGATGAAATTGTTAATCAGGGGATTGTCGCCCATTTCAATCACTCCTCGACTCACAATCCCTCCCTGTGAGTAGCCAAGTAAATTTACACTTCCATACTGATCCGTGTAGTTCTTCACAAGGCTGATGAACTTCGGCACCTGCTCTTCCAGTGACACTACGCTGTAGAAGTCGTTGAACAGATCCAGAGAGACTGTCAACATTTCTGGGAAATCTTCTGATACCCACTGAATTAGCTGGTTCATGTCAGTATAGTCTGAGTTAACCCCGTGTATCATTAACAGAGGCCGGTATTTCTCTGCGGAGCTGGGAACCCAAATCAAGGTTAAAACGAATAGATTTAAGAAAAAATGCATCTCTGCTTTCAATTTTTATCAAATTATATCAAACTGTTTAATGCTTAAGACTGCAGCAAAATAAATTTCCAACAACCAAAAATATCTTAGGTCAACCTTTCAAAGCTTCAAGCAAATATTTAAAGGCAAATACAATCTATATAAGAATGCCAATACAAGAAATTCCTACAAATAAGGCAAGTTGCCAAATCTCCAGACCAAGTAGAGCATACTGCGGGGGATTTTAACATTCCTATCATTGGGCACATTCTTCTTAAATCTCGAGCTCGAAAACAGAAGTAAATTTTTATAATATCTTGAATCCAAAAACTAAGCACCATGGATGATAAAATATTTGCTAATTTATAAAAGTTTATAGTCCACAATAAAACATGAAGTTAATTGAACAAAATACGTAAATATATACAGTTCTTAGTTTGCTTGGCAATGGTATTCGCCACTGCTATTGCATCTTTTTGGCATCATCTATTCTCCAAATTCCCAGCATGTATCGTAACCTGATGAGGAGGATGTCTTTTCCCATTTGAATCCATGAAAATACTGGCACTAGTTTGGACCCATCAATTTCCGTCCAGTTTACGGCAACTTCTACCAACTGAATCCCTAAAATATTTCAAGGCAAAGCTAGACAAGGAGGCTCGGTAAAGAGCGTTTGCACATAATGTTCAGACCTCGCTCATCCACATTTTTGACTTATTTGTCCATCAAAGGAGGAACAGATAGAAACTTGCATTAAATCACATAATGTTCGAAAATATTTGGCACATAAGAAAATCGTTGTTTACTCAAACCACTAAATGAACTGCATTAAAACGCTTTTCCGACCAAGGATTGCGATTGATGTGACTAGGAGACAAGACAAATAACAAAATAAAACAACAAAGAACATTAATTGCGACAAAAATTCATTATCTAATTTTTTTTCAAAAACAAATAGTGACGAAGTAAATAAGAGCATCCGACAAAACTTAAAACACATTAACTTAAACTTCAATAGAAAGCATAACCGGCCAGTCCTTAACGAAACTAGGTACCAAGTCGACAAAAAAGAAAAAAAAATGGCAAAAAGGTGACAAAAACCCATTGGAATTTTCGAACAAATTAATTGAGAAAAGTCAGAACAACCAAAAACTTCCAAATGAAAAACACAGCCCGCATACTGCCTGAAAACAGCAGCCGTTGACGCGCTTGCTGCACATCGGAACTGAAACAGAAAGAGAAGAGAAAAAATTAGATAAATTGACCAAATTTTTTTCTCTTTTTTTAAGTGTCAAAGTAAGTTCTAATTCGGCGTGCAGTTACAGTTGGATTCTAAAACTATACTGAATTCAGCTTCCACTAGCGACAAATGGAAATTTTGTTCAAAGAAAAAAACTAGGACTCGAGTGAACAATTCAATGGTTTGGGAAAACGCAAAATCTAATCAAAAAAAAGTAAAAATCAAAGTGAAACTGCCGCATGTGAACGAAAAACCACTAGCGAGAAAGCAAATTTTTGTTCAAACACCATTTTCGCACTCTACTTTAAAATTAGAGCGAAAAAAAATTCACACCGCAAAACCACTCGCTTTTTCGCTCCACTTCTTGTTTCGGCGTGACCAAAATCACTGCTCCACTACTCAAACCACTAAATGAATTAAACTATGCTACAATAAAACGCTATTCCGACCAGCCATTAATGCGACTAGGAGACAAGGCAAACAAAATAAAACAGCAAAAACCATAAATTGCGACAAAAACTCAACTAATGATTTTCAAAAACAATTAGTAACGAAGTGAAAAAGAGCATCAGACGGAAACTAAATTAAACACGGTAACTTAAAACTCAATAGAAAGCAGAACCGGCCAGTCCTTTATGAAACTAGGTACCAAGTCGACAAAAAGAACACAAAGTGGCAAGACAAAAAACCTTAGAATTTTTGAAACAAATTATTTGCGAAAATTCAAACCAACCACAAACTTTCAATTGAAAAAGATAGCCGGCAGATTGTCGGAAATCAGCCGCCGTTGACGCACTTGATGCACATCGGGATTGAAACAGAAAAAAAAAACTAGATGAATTGACCAAATAATTTTCAATTTTTTTTCAGTGTCAAAAAGTGTTCTAATTCGGCGTGCAGTTTCAGTTGGATTCTAAAACTATACTTAATTCAGCTTCTAAGCTGAAAGCTAACAAGCTCAATACCAATGTCAGCTAGCAAAAACACTAATGAAATTTGATAAACTAATTCTCAATGACTTAATGACCTGGCGTTATCGGTTTATCCTGTCCCTTTTGATTTTGCTCTTTTGACCTTGACTGCTTTCACCATCTTACATAATTTAGTAATTTAGTGAGTAAATGGATTTAAAAACGATTCAGCTGAAACAGTAAGTGAGCTAAGTCAGAAGTCAAACGTGAAAGTCGTGACTTAAAACGAAAAACGTGATCAAAAGGTAAAGCGACTTAAAAAAACATAGCAGGACAAGTTCTGACGTAATATTCAAAGCATTTTCAAGAAATAAATAGAAAACTAGACCCAAAAGGACTATGAGTGAAGTGCGAAAACCATTGGGAAAAATCAGATCAAAAAACTTAAAAACAAAACAATCAAAGTCAAAATGCCGCATGTGAACAGAAAACCACTAGCGAGAAATAGATACTTTGTTCAAACAAATAACTATACCTGTAATGAACTATGCATAGATTGGGAAAATGCAAAATCCAATCCAAAAAGTAAAAAAAAAACAGTAAACATAGCCGGCAGATTGCCGGAAAATAGCCGCGATAGACGCTTGTGGCGTTCCATGAATTGAAATAACCAAAGAAATAAGATAGACAGATCGACCACCAGTCCTTTAATAGACCACTACAGTTTTTGGGTTAGATTCGGACTGTCAAATTTTCGACATATAAGGCTATAGGGAAAAAGCGAAATTGATATTCGAAATCAAAAACTCAAGACTAATAACCAAAAACTACGGCATATAAGTTTGGCACTACTTAAATGCACACTATTGATCTTTAACTAAAATGTTCATAAAATTTAAAGTTCCATAAGTGAGTTCAGAAGTCATTTTTTTGAGTTAGGTAAGTCAGGCAAATGACCTGAAAGCAGAACTGACGTCACACACACAAATTTTAAATTGCAAAGCAATAGAAGTCACTGAAGTCAATTCCAAGAAGTCCATTCCAAGAAGTCAGGCTGTAAGAATCATCGATGTAGAGAACGAATAAAAAACCTAGCCGGTAGAATACCGGAAATAACTCGAATCGTCGTGCAAAATAATCTCTACCCTAACTTGGACAAAATCAGAATATCGAAAAAAACACCAGAAATAACAAAAATAGTAGACCAATATAACATAAAAAGCGTTAAAATTTTTTCAGTTCAGGGGTGTGGGTAGGTGCTGGTGAGGGGGGTTGGTAGGTGGGGGCAGGTAGGTTGTGGTGGGGGTGTCGGTAGGTGGCGTGGGGGGTAGGTACGTTACGGGGGGGTAGGTAATTACGGGGGGGGGGAGGCAGGCAGGTGCGAGGGGGGTAGGTACGTTGGGGTTGGTACGTTGGGAGGGGGGTAGTTTGTTTTGGGGGGGGGGGCAGGTAGTTAAAGGGGATCAAATTTTTTCAAATTGACCTCTTCACCTTGAATTACAGACTGTTACCAATTGCTATACATTACAAATTAAGCGATTGTTAAAATCCAATGTTCAAAAACAGAAGTCATTAATCAAAAACGGAGGTAAAAGCTCGAATAGAAAGAAGTCAAAATTCAAGTCATGAACAAACTTGCTTTCTGCTAAAAAAAAACCTGTAGAATATCAATACTACTCTTCGAGTCTTAAAAAAACCACGATGTCCCCAATAATAGCCGCTATGACTTCGCGGCTATTAAAAATCAATGTGAAATTGCCACATAAGAACAAAAAAACACTAGCGACAAAGCAAATTTTTGTTCAAACACCGTTTTCTCTCTACTTTAAATTTAAAGCGAAACAATTTCATGCCGCAAACCACTCGCTTTATCGCTCCACTTCCTGTTTCGGCGTGACCAAAATCACTACTCCAATTTGACTTCAAGAATCATGAAGTGAACAGTTCTTAAAAGACAGCACCCCAATACAAATCAAAATTGTTTGAATTGAAAAAATAGGAGAGCGCCTAAAAAATAGCCGTTGAGAGGCTAACGGCGGCAATCAATAATCGTACAATTAAAATATAACTCCATAGGAAGCCGATGAGAGCTGTTATAATTGCGACTGAACCGTATGGCTACAAAAAAAACGAATGCGGACCTACTGATACATGTTACTGTTTAGAATACGACTTCAAAAACCACAGCAAATAAAGTCACGAATTAAAAATTCGAATTAAAGTCGCGAATAAAGTGTCAAAGCCATGAAAATGGAAAGCTATTCACTGAAAACATTACGCATGTTCAATTAGGCCTCTCATCAACGCCAGTATTACCCATCAATGATGTAGAACTGTGACAGGACACAAAATGAGATCATCAAATATGGGCAGAAATCCAAATGTAACAAGCTTTATGAAAACCAGTAGTATGAATGTAAAGGTAAACATTTAAAAAGTAGCGTAAAAGCACTGAACATAATTAAACTATTTTAGTACAAAAGACCTGTCGAAAAAGATTAAAATACATGAATTTGTTTGCCATACATGCGTTCAAAACAATGAGCCACTAGGTAACAAAAAGCGATAACATAGCTTTACGTGTACATAAACAGTAAGCCAAAATAATTATTGAGGGAGTACTAAGAGAAAAACAAATGCAGGCAAAACCAAATCTTATATATGCTCATTGCGCCTCATTTTAAACGTATATCGGATCCATAAATAAACCGCAATATGAAAAAAGAATTCTCTATTATCAACAAAAAATGAAATTTGAAAGACAAACGCCACCAAAAAATCTGCAAATTCTTTATGTTAAAAATAAACGATTAGACCATAACTAGCTTTGCCATTGCTGAGCTTCACTTGAAAACACGTAATCGAGCCAAAAATTAGTTTAATACACACAGATTGGAAAAAATCCTTTAAAATAAAGGATACATATTGGATAATTATCGATCTGTATCAGCATAAACTCGGCTATATTTAATTACAGAGATCTCTTACATGCAGGAGAGCAAACAAAAAAATTACAGAGCAGTTTCTGGTTCTGTACTTCCGTTAAATTTTGGTAACGTGGGTTAAGGACGCATATTTGAGTGCCGTTTTTTGTGAAATAAGAGCAGAAACCTTTTCCGTTCGTGGCCTCCGTGCATCATGCACCACCGTGCTATTACAAAGTAATTCGTTATGAGAAAACATGACACGTGCGTCAGGGGGTTCCATCCAGAAAGCTAGGGGGCATAAAGGAAAGATCAGAATTTTCAAAAATTCAAGAATAAACCGACTAGAGATGGGAGAGCTGGACGAGAGGGGTCCAAAACGCCAGGCGGAGGACCGTCGCCAGTAGTGAGTGACTGAGGGGGACAGTTTCAAGATTAGGAACAGCCGTTCACACCAGGAAATTGTCCCAAAAAGTTTTGGTTAACCGCATAATTAGAGACAAAGGCGTAATGCTCTAAAGGAGCTGCAAAACCACCATGCCCTCCGGGCTTTAACGTTTCGTCTTGTTTCCGAGGACGATACCTCAGAAGGATCAGGCAAAAAAATTGGTGAAGCAAAAACCACACACAAAAAAAAGACCACAGGACAAATATAATTGCTACCACCTTTGTTTGAGAGAATTACCTTAACGGGTCAAACAGTCCAGCAAAACCTCGAACTCCAAAGACATAAAAAAACACTACCATCGAAAACTCTTCCAGAGCGATGAAAATTAAAAGAGCTGGCAAATTGCCAGATAATAGCCGCAATAGCTTTGTAGATCTGCAGCCTAGTCGCAAAAGATAGTATCATAGCCGGTACATTGCCGGAAAAAAGCCGCCGTTGACGCGCTTGATGCACATCGGGATTGAAACAGAAAAAGAGAAGGGATAAATGGACATACTTTTTCTATTTTTCTTCAGTGTCAAAAAGTGTTCTAATTCGGCGTGCAGTTTCAGTTGGATTCTAAAACTATACTTAATTCAGCTTCTAAGCTGAAAGCTAACAAGCTCAATACCAAGGTCAGCTAGCAAACACTAGCAAGGAAATTTGATAACCTAATTCTCAATGACTTAATGACCTGGCTTTATCGGTTTATGCCGTCCCTTTTAATTTTGATGTTTTGACGCTGACTGTATTAAAAATCTTGCGTAATTCATTGTGTGCATTGATTTAAAAACCATTCAGTTGAAACAGTGAGTTAAGTCAGAAGTGAAACGTAAAAGTCGTAACTGTAGAACGTGAATGTAAAACGAAAAACGTAATCAAAAGGTAAAGCGGATTTAAAACATAGCAGGACAAGTCCCGACGTACAATTTTTTATTGAATAAATGAAAAAGTAGACCTTGAACGGACTACGATTGAACTGGGAAAACAATTTCTAAAAAAATCAGATAAAAAATAAAACAAAATCAATGTTAAAATGCCGCATGTGAACAAAAAACCTCTAACGAGATATAGAAATTTAGTTCAAACAAAAACTAGGCCTAGATTGAACTAAAAATGGATTGGGAAAACTATTTAGAAAAAATCCGATCCCGAAAATTGAAAACAGTGAAAATCGAAGTAGAATGGACGCATGTGAACAAAAACAGCTAGCGATCAAGCAAATTTTGGTCAAACACGGTTTTCTCACATAGCCGGCAGATTTCCGGAATAGATGCGAAAGAATAGACTTGCGTGCCGCATCAAGAGATAGAAACAGAGCATCAAAATGAGATCATCAAATATCGGCATAAATCCAAATGGAACAAGCTTTAAGAAAACTCAACTATTATCAACAAAAAAGTGAAATTTTAAAGGCAAACACCACCAGAAAATCTGACTATTCTTTATGTTTAAAAGACGATTAGAACATAACTAGCTTTGCCATTGCTGCGCTTCACTTGAAAACACATAATCGAGCTAAAAACTAGTTTAATAGATACACTTTGGGAAAAATCCTTTGAAAATAATGGATGCATTTTGGATAATTATCGATCTGTATCAGCATAAAGTCGGCTATAATTAATTACAGATCTCTTACAAGCGGGAAAACGAACAAAAATAATTCAGAGCAGTTTCTGGTTCTGTAGTTCCCGTAAATTTGGTAACGTGGGTTAAGGACGCATATTTGAGTGCCGTCTTTGTGAAATAAAAGCAGAATTTAGGGACTTTTTTCACGGAGGCCTCTCTTGGCCTCCGTGCACCACAGTGCTAAAACAAAAAAATTCGTTATGAGAAAACATGGCACGTGCGTCTGGGGGTTCCATCCACAGAGCTAGGGGGCATAAAGGAAAGATCAGAATTTTCAAAAATTCAAGAATTAACCGACTAGAGTTGAGAGCTGGACGAGGGGGGTCGAAATCGCCAGGTGGAGGAGCGTCGCCGGTAGTGAGTGACTGAGCGGAACAATGTCAACGTTAAGAACAGCCCTTCACACCAGGAAATTGTCCCAAACAGTTTAACCGCATAATTAGAGACAAAGGCGTAATGCTCTAAAGGAGCTGCAAAACCACCATGCCCTCCGGGCTTTAACTTTTTGTCTTGTTTCCGAGGACGATACCTCAGAAGGATCAGGCAAAAAATTGGTCAAGCAAAAACCACACAAAAAAAGACCACAGGACGAATATAATTGCTACCACCTTTGTTTGAGAGAATTACCTTAACGGGTCAAACAGTCCAGCAAACCTGGAACTCCGAAGTAATAAAAACACTACCATCGAAAACTCTTCCAAAGAGATTAAAATTAAAACAGAGCTGGCAGATACCCAGATAATAGCCGCAATCGCTTCGCAGATCTGCAGTCTAGTCTCAAAAAACAGTAACATAGCCGGCAGATTGCCGGAAAAAAAGCCGCCGTTGACGCGCTTGATGCACATCGTGATTGAAACAGAAGCAATAAATTGACCGACCGTTTTCCATTTTTCTTTAGTGCCAAAAAGTGTTCTAAGTCGGTGTGTGCGCATTCAGTTGGATTCTAAAACTACTCAATTCAGTTCCTAGGCTGAAAGCTATCAAGTTCAATAACAAAGTCAGCTTGCAAATTTGATAACCTAATTCTCAATGACTTAATGACCTGACTTTAACGGTTTATCCTGTCCTTTTTGATTCGCTCTTTTGACCTTGACTGTATT
Source organism: Convolutriloba macropyga (assembly GCF_964194025.1). NCBI lineage: Eukaryota > Metazoa > Xenacoelomorpha > Acoela > Convolutidae > Convolutriloba > Convolutriloba macropyga. The sequence continues at coordinate 40,736,161 of NC_134469.1, forward strand.
AAATATCTTGCGTAACTCATTGAGTGAATGGATTTAAAAATCATTCAGTTGAAACAGTGAGGTAAGTCAGAAGTGAAACGTGAAAGTCTCACTGTAAAACGTGAATGTAAAACGAAAAACGTAATCAAAAGGCCAAACGGCTTTGAAAAAAAAACATAGCAGGACAATTCCTGATGTACAATTGTCATTGAGTAAACGGGAAAGTAGACCTAGAACGGACTAAGAGTTAATTGAGAAAATCATTTCAAAATAAATAAGATAGAAATCTAAAAAAAAACAAATAAAATCAATGTCAAAACGCCGCATGTGAACAAAAAACCACTGGCGAGAAATAGAACTTCGGTTCAAAAAAATAGGCCTAGAATAAACTATAAACGTATCGGGAAACCATTTAGAAAAAATCCGGTCCCAAAAATCAAAAACAGTGAAAATCAAAGTAAAATTGACGAATGTGAACAAAAAACAGCTAGTGATAAAACAAGTTCTGGTCAAACACCGTTTTCTCACTTAGCCGGCAGATTGCCGGAACAGCTAAGAAAGAAAATACTTGCATGCCGTATGCAAGAGATAGAACAGATAGATCTAAATTGAAAAAAAAATCGACGCAGCTCAAAAAGCTAGGTAGGAAACATTTAGGGATAAACTAATAAAGCTTGCTAAAATTAACTCCTCAGAAGCCTCGTATTAGGGACCCTTACTGCATATGAGTTCCTTTGACCTCACACTAAATCAAACTTAACTAAAGTTTTAAAGTGCTAAAGTCATTTTATTGAGTGAGGTAAGTCACGTATGATCGAACTCTAATCAAGCAAATGATCTTAAAACCTTTGTTAGAGAGAGAGAGAGGGAGAGAGAGAGAGAGAGAGAGAGAGAGAGAGTAAGAGAGGACGTCACGCGCGCAAACGCCCTTAGTGAGAGGAACAAGTCGTTCAGAAAAAAGGACTTTCAGCTTTGCTTAGTGAACAAAAGTAAAACGCAAAAGAGCGTCAGAAGACGAAACAAAAAACATAGCAGGACAAGTCCTGACGTGCAATTCAAAAAATTTTCATTGACTAAACAAAAACTAGACCTAGAATGAACTATGAAAATTAGTGGAAAACCACTCAGAAAAAAATCCGATCCAAAAAACCGAAAAAACAGTAAAAATCAAATTGAAATTGCCGCATGTGAACAAAAAATCCACGAGCGAGAAAGCGAAATTTTGTTCAAACACCGTTTTCTCACTCTTTTAATTCAGCAGCCAAAAAAAAAATTCACGCCAAAACCACTCGCTTTTCGCTCCACTTACTGTTTCAGCTTGACCAAAATCAACACTCCAATTTGACTTCGAAAATCATAAAAATGTGTGAACAGATTTTAAAAAAGACAGCGCGCCAATACAATTCAAATTCTTTGAATTGTAAAAAGGAGAGCGTCTAAATAAAAGCCGTTTGAGAGGCTGACGGCGGCTTTTAAAACGAAATAGACCAGAAAATATTATTAATGCTGAGATTATATAATTTGATTACGAATCTGTTTCACTTACTGTTGCTTCTATTAGCTGCCCTCAAAGACCCTTCAATTAGAGTGGTACGCACTCACTTTATCTTATCTCTTTGAATTAAAGCAAATAAAGTAGATTTCACAGTGATGGAGTCATTTTTGAAAGAGATAAGTCACGTGTGACCACAAACTTAATCACGCGCATGAACAAAACTCTCTCCACTTATAGTGAAAAAAGGTGTCATGCACTTAATTCAGTTGATATTGCATGAACGACTGCACAAAAAGTAGAATTGATTGTGACGTCATATCGTTGTAACAAGAGAAGGACAATAACAGCCTCAGCTATCCCTCTGCGACTATTAAAAAATCTTTTTAATTCAATATTCTTGGCGGGCTCTCTAAGGATACCACTCTCTAATGATACAACTCTCTACGATGAGTAGTATATCGATCGGCCAAAATGGATTGAACAAAACAAAACCCAATTGAGCATTTAAGCTCCTCACCCCAGTAGGGTGAGGTCGGAACAAAGAACGCAAATCAAAACTGCAATATTTAGGCATTACTATCAGGACAGACTAAATTACAAGTAGCGTAAAAACATTATTTACTCACAAGACGCTAAATCAGGTCCAAGCAACCTAACGTCAAGACGAATGCTCCAACACATAGTCAATGAAAATATTCGCTGCTCTCGTTGAGATATTCGGGATATTTTTTACTTCTGTTAAAAAACCCACGGGAAAATTTTAAATTTAAAATTCCTTATTTTCAAATGATTAACTAAGGCATTCTAGCTAAAACTAAAAAAACTGACCTCCGAATACAAAGGAGGTCTTATAAAATGAATATACATGAGTAACTATTTCATCAGTCAATGTTACCCTTTTTGCGACATGTCGTTTTGTAGCTCCACCAGAAATTTTGTCTAGTCACGTTAAAAAATCTGCAGAAATTTTCAGCAAATTGCGGAAGGGGACCACATTAAATGAAGAAGGAAAATCTAACGAGAAAAACCATTGATTGAGGAACAGCACTGGGAGCAAAATTCCCTTCATTATGTCATTGCTGTTTTCATTACACAGTTCAATTTTGTTAATTCTAAACCTAAGTCTGTGACCAAAATCTTTAAAAACAAAACCAAAAAATAGAAAATAGTCGAAAAAATGAAACCACCTATTTCTCGTGGTTTAAATTATTCATAAAATGATGATCTAGAGTATGATTTAGCTAAAACAATGCAAAAATCAAAGAGGGATTTCAAAAGATTTTTTAAAATACTTTTCTGGATTAAAAACCAACATTGAAACTATTCGACTTCGATGTTTTATGATTTACTTACAGTACTCCCAGTTTCACGGTATTTAGGGTTCATATATTCCTTGAGAAACATCACAAAACTTGAAACAAGTCAACTTAAACTTAGTTTAGATTGAAATTTTAACTTTGAATGGTCAATGAAGACAATTTTTGTTGCAGCTGCTGTTCTTTGAAAAAGTTACTACTGCAAATAAAGTAGCAATCAACTTCAGTTGAATCAGCTGAAATTCGTCTTTACATAAGTAACTTCTTCAAGACAACTCATACATCTCTGAACTGAACCTTAAAGCCGGGTTTAATTCAAGTTTTTAATCAAACCTAATGCGTCGTTTTGAGGAATTTTCCTATCTAAATTGGAAATAAGATTGGCAAATGGTCCATTAACATTTTCTGCAGTCTTTTGAGATGGGTAATAGCCTAACTGAGCAAAGATTTCGATGATTTTGATAAAATTTCAGTTTTTAAACTCTGTAAGGGTGCCCAAGTCTTAACTCCACTTTGGGTAGCATCAAATTACGTGTTCAACATTGAGATTTGTCATCCATGGGAGCGTATTTTGCTAAGGGGAGGTGCTGCTTTCATCTTTACACCATTGCCTTAAATTGTCCAGGTCTGAAAATAACATTGTTGGTCAGCAATTAATTGACGAAAGAGCAGAAATTTCATATATGAGGTTTGCTATTGCTACATACTTGTGCCAATCATACATTTAATAGCTTTAATTGAATTCTAGGAAACTTTTAAACGGTACGCACGAACGCGCTAGCACTTATGTTGGTTGGGAAGTTTTTGCAATGATTTAATTTTACTTAAGTACTACATTAAGTAACTCAATCAACTCAGTGCCCAGATTTGTCTCAGCTAATATGATGCCGAAATAAATTTTTCGTCAGCTCCCTGTACCCAAATTGGTTCTATACATGGCCCTGTATTATATACATGGCCCTGTAAATCAATTTACACTCAAAAAGCTGCAAAAAACATAACTGACTAACGTAGCGCGAATTGCTCTCAAACGACTCGATTTGACTCTGCAACTTTCAGTTTTCTAGCCTTGTTAGTAACTAAAAAAAAATGATTTTTCAAAAATTTGCAAAATATTAGCAGACCCGCAAAACCATAACAAGAAAATCATTTACATGAATAAGAGTTTTAAAAGAAGTAAAGGTTTCTGTTTCGCACAGACTCGGGCTCGAACCCATACCCTTCGCTTAACAGCCATAGGTCTCACCACTAACGCTAACAATGCGTGTTGCACTTGTCATTTGCTCTCTCTACAGCAGATTTCTTGACACTGGCGTTTGTAACTCGCTTGTTTTTGCTATACCGCATGCTTAATGAGCGCGAAAAAGTGGATATTAATCAGGAGGTTAGATATGATGGCAAAGCGCGTCTCAAAACGCATCTATTATGCGCGAGGTTGCATGAGAAAGGAACTCTTTATCATGTTACGATAGGAGCAATGTAAACGATTATGCTCAACTGCGACTGATATTTAATATCAGAGAGAAAAATTAGACAAAACAACTAAAACTGCTCAAAACTTAGTTTAATAGCAATTTATGGATAAACGAAATAAAACCACAAATCAATAGGTATAAAATAAAACTCAACCTATGGTTATTCTATGGACAACTGAAAGCTGTTGGATTTTTCCAATTCACTCTGTTTGAAAATTTTGGTGTATTCTGTTTTGACCTCCCGTTGCTTGGGGTGACCATTTGCTCAGCTTGTTTTCTTGATCATTAAAATTGAGAAGAGAAAAATAGAGAAGTAAAGAAAGGGAGTGAGAGAGAGAAAGACAGAAACGGAAAGAAGGAAAAAGAAAAACAGGACGAAACACACACGCACACACACAGAGAGAGAAAGAGAGCGAGAGAAACAAAGAGACAGAGAGAGAGAGAGAGAAAGAGAAAGACAGAAAGAAAGAAAGAAAGAAAGAAAGAAAGAAACAAAGAAAGAAAGAAAGAAAGTAAAAATGATTTACTGAGGGCAACAATACTAACGGGAAAATCCCAGGTGCTGTTACGAAAAACCATCGCTCGAAGATTTGAAATAAAAAACACAGAAAAAACCAAGCGAATGGAAAGAATTGCTACCAAGAGAAAACAATTGCAAATTTTTTAGCCCCCCACCCCCCCAAAAAAAAAACTCAGACACAAACGGGAACGAAAACCAACTCGCGTCGCATGAACTGCTCTCGAACGCCAGCCGGCATGGCGTTGCCAGGCGGCAAGGTACCCAACACGCGTTCGAACCCTCCACCCTCAGAATAGCAGTCCTCCATCTCCTCAACTGCGTTATTGATACTACAAGCAACTCTTCCTCACAATCGCTTCTATTTTTTACCAATAAACATATTTCAGATTGACAGAATTCGATATCACGCAAAAATCAAAAGGTAAAGCGTGAAAACCTTCGTTGAAAGCTAAGAGTGTTCTAGAAGAGCGCAGAAACTGTAAAGCTAAAACTTTGCAGAAAAACACACGTTTAGAATAAGAACTTCAAACTTAGTTCTGGAGCATTTGAAAAAAAGGTAGAACCCAGGACAGTGAATCCTCCCTCTGGGCGAGCATACTTCCCAACCCTCCTAGCCTCGTGGTAACTGACCTGACTAACAGTCTTTTCTCCCAGGTTCGGTTCTCACCCATCTACATTAAGCCTTTTAGGCCATTGACATCTCTCTGAACGTTCGCTTAACCATGCCGCTCAATGTGGCTCTTAAACATGCGCTTCGAGAAGCCCCTTAAATATGCAAAAATTTTGTCCTATTTTAGAGCTCACGCGTTTGATATATAAAATAATTAGCATCATTCGTCCCCCAAACAAACAAGAACATAAAACAACTCAGCGTCGTAAGAAGTGCTCTCGAACAACAGACTGCATGGTGTTGATTAGAAATTTTCATGTCTTTAAAAGGGAGGGTACCCGACAAGGGTTCAAACCCTCGATCCTCAGAATAGCAGTTCTCAATCTTACCAACTGCGCAATAACGACTACATACCACCGGTTTTCAAAATCAGTTTTTATCGTATCAATACACAAATTTCAGATCGATATAGAGCAATTGATATCACACAAAAATCAAAAAGTAAAGCATGAAAAAAACCTTAGTTGAAAACCAGGAGTGTTCTTGAGTAGCGCAAAATCTGGAAAGCTAAAACTTTGCAGATAAACACACGTTTACAATAAAAACCTGAAACTTAGTTCTCGAGCATTTAAAAAATACGTAACCAGGGCAGTAAATACTTTCAAGCCCTCTTAGCCTCGTGGTAACTGCACCTGACTAACAGTCTTTTGTCCCAGGTTCGGTCCTCACCCATCTACATTAAGCCTTTTAGGCCATTGACATCTCTCTCAACGTTCGCTTAACCATGCCGCTCAATGTGGCTCTTAAACATGCGCTTCGAGAGGCCCCTTAAACATGCAAAAATTTTGTCCCATTTTAGAGCTCACGCGTTTCATATATAGGATTGCAAAATTTAAAAGAAAAGCTTCCAGATTTGGAAGTGAAAATGCTCAAACTATTTTCTGTCTTTGGAAATGTGTCAAGTGACCCATCTGCAAGACTTGAAAAGCTTCGTTGGCCAGTAATGATCGTTAAACTCAGAAAAGGACAAAAATATTCAAAAAATTTGCAAACATTCGAAAACATTAACAAATTCGTGCTTAAATTCAAGATATTAAAATCTTCAAAACCATTTCAATAAAAACTTATCCAATAAAAATTATCCAAAAATTTCTCAAGCTTGTGTCATTAAAATATTGATAACTATTCATTTATATCTGAAAACCATGCGACAGCTCATCGTCAAATCGTGAAGGAGGCCCCTAGGACCCTGGTGCCAAATAAATGAAAAAAATCAAGATTTAAAATCTTGAAAAATTGCATATAGTTTTGCTGATAATAAAACTTTGAAAAAAATTCCATTACAACTAGAAGCTACGCAGTAACCTAAAATCAAACCTTAGAGGAGGTTATGTGGCTCTTGAGGTTGTAGAAACCTAAGAAATGACAAAAAAAACTAAAAACTTGAAAAAAAAAAACTCCCAAGTTGCAAAAAAAACTGCTTAAATTTTGGTTAATAAAAGTTGAAAACTAATCCATGGCTAATAAACATTCCAGTAACTTATTATCGAACCTTAATGGAGATTTTCTGTTAATCAGAAAAACCTGAATAATGACCAGAAATGTTCAAAAAATTGAAAATTGCATAATTTGTAAAAAAAAAAGCTAAAATTCATGGTGTCGAAATCTTGAAAAATATTCCATTACATTTAGACACTATACAGTAACCTATTGTCAAACCCTGGACGAGCTTCCTCGGCTCTTGAGGCAGGAGAAACCGAAAAACCGACAAAAATTTTCAAATAAAAGCTATTTTGAAATTAAAAAAATCCTAAAATTTGTCATTTTAAAATTTTAAAGCTATTCCATTGCTAACAATTTCTTCAGTACCTAATTATCAAGCCCTTAAGAACGTTTTCTGGGCCGCTGCGTCTGGAAAGACAATAATGAAAAGTAAATGTCAAAACAATTGAAAAAATTTGCTTGTTTTGTCAAAAATAATAAAATTTGTGATGCTGAAAGGCTGAAACCATTCCACTACCACTAGAAACTATGCGGTACTCTTTTATAAGACCCTAGAGGAGGTTTTTTGACACCTAGGAATGAAAAAACTCAAGAAATGACATAAATTTTAAAAAAGCTTGAAAAAAATTGAAAACTAATATAAAATTGCGTGTTTTTAGCGATCGATTGTGCGTCAGTAACCACGGGGGGGGGGGGGGGGGGTTGCGCACCAGGGGCTGAGGGTGTGGGGCAACAGTGGGTGGGGGCAAGAGCGCGGTGGGGGTGGTGCCAATAGCAAGGGTATCTCTCAGAACCGCCCGTCACACCATAAGAATAAGTCTCCAAATGTTACGCAGTAAATGGACGAATTTTAGCCAATCAGAATCGAGTATTTAAATACGAATTTAAATACGTATAAAACGTTCTAATATACGAAGAAAGTTCCGAAAAAGTTCATTTAACCTAATTTTAAGTAAATAAAACCCCTATATGTATCGAATAAGCTGGTTTTCGGCTTAATATTTTTAGGTTTTCTAGACAATTGCCGATTGATTACGAACTGATTTTGACGTCAATAACATCAGACAAAAACCTGTTAAATGAGCATCAAAAAATCTTGCCGTCTAAGTTTCACTTATTGCTTAGAACTTGATGTTGCTATGATCGTTAATGCTTACACGTGTTGCCGATAATACGTTGCTATGTGTCGATTATAGATGATGAATTGAATCCTCGAACTACTGTTTTCGTCAGAGTTTACATGGTACCGCTCCCAGTTATGAACACTTTTAGCCTAATTGTATTGATAAATGTGTCAGGTTTAAGGACAATGGATCAGAGGGAAGAATTAAATCACGTTTGCTAGCAGCTTCCCCTTTAAGGCATGCTTCAAGGTTTAGCTCTACCTCTGAAATGCAATGAAGGTATAAAAGATTAATTAACCGCTTTTACCAACGAGCAACTTATCATTCGTAATGCACAATTCCGACAAACTTGGTTTATTCCCGCGCGGATTAAACTGAACAGCTGGAAAAAAACTTGAATCCTATCTTTGAATTATGCTTCACATACCTAGCTTACGCAATTTTGTTAAAGAGATGAGTCGCTGACGCGCATAAAGATTAGTACACCCTTTATTGACGAAACAAGACTGTGCTTCTTTGCTCTTATTGAGCGCGCCAGGGAATAGAAGCGATGCAATCAGAGCGATTCCCAAACAAAGGAACGATATCTGAATATCCGGATTTGATTTAGTGTGTCGATGGATTCCTATTTGTACTATGCAACCGATGCAAAAAAAATTGTAAGACAGAAAATACCCTAATTAATTTTTGTAGTAAATAAAAATTTTCAATTTAGACGGCAAACTCCAACCCCTAATTTTCCTAACTTTTCAATCAAACATATTGGGTTATCAAAAAATTAACGGTATCAGATAAAAAAAATAAGAATTCCGTGTTTTTCAACGCGGAAATCTTGAATTAAGAATTCCGTGATTTTCGACGCGAAAATCTTAAGAATTCCGTGATTCTCAACGCGGAAATCTTAAATTAGGAATTCCGCGATTTTCATCGCGGAAATCTTAAGAATTCCGATATTTAGATAACCTGCCACCATCAAACCACACATATCATTATTTTCAAGACAAAAAACCATCGATTTTGAAAAATTTTTGGTAGATTTGCCAAAAATTCGAGAAAATTGATATAGTCGGTTCGTATATCAAAAAATAACTGCTGATATAGATAAAATTGATAGAATATTATACTAAATTGTTCGATTTTGCAAATTTTTGGTCAATTTTTTTTGCAATTCAAAAAACATAGAAAATCAATACCGAATATTGATAAACCGTACTTTCAGGCATAAAACCGTCCAGTTTACTGGATTACCGTTCCGTATTCAAGAAATTGCAATAAATTGACCAAAAATAGAAAAAAAAGGACAAAAGCATAAATTTTTGACAAGGTTGTCAAAAATCAATTTCTCTAACAAGAAGCCCGTACTGAACGCCAAGTCAATATCAGTACTGGGCAAGTCTAATTCCAAGTCTGGATATCAGCACTGATTCAGAGCTACGACCATAACACATTTAAGACTTGTCAGACTTGGCAAATCTTAATACACGTGCAAAAACAAAGTTCAGTACGGGAGGTTCGTTAATTGAGTGAAACTCATTACACAGAAAAAGTTGTGAAAATTTTCACAACTTCCGGCCTACAGAAAAAATTGATCGAATCCCTATAATTTTTCTCGTCGCTCTTTTATGTTACGTTTCGTCCGCGTCCTTTTCGTCCTTTAACTTCTCAATTCTCCGTGTTCCGTTTTTTTCTTCAAAAACGTCGCTCTCCCAAAACTTCGCTTTTCGTTTTCTTCGCTACTTTTCCGATTTTCGATGTAGTATGTCATATGTGATGAAGTATGTTGTTGTTTTTGCTATAGTATGTTGAGTATGCTAGTATGCTGTTTTGTTGTTTAGGTCTCAGAGCTTTCTAGGGTGGGACTTAAGTTTATTCTCGAGTTACGGCTGGATTGTCCTTTGACTTTTCAACTTTACTAATTTACTAGCCTTCCTGTTGTAGTATATTGATTTTGCTGCTCTATATTTGTGTATACCTGTATGATTGCTAGTTGGTTGGTCTTGTTGCCTTCTAGGGTGTGACTCAAGTTTATTCTCGAGTTACGGCTGGATTGTTCCTTGACTTTTCCAACTGTCTTTGTCTACAAATACACTATTTTAGTTTATTCAATTTTCCTGTAGTTTGTTTAATACCGCTAGTATGCTGATTGTTTGTTGTGGTTTGGGTTTTGCTAGGATGTGACTTAAGTTTATTCTGGAGTTGCGGCTAGTAAATTTCTCGATCTTTGCATCCTTTTAGTGTACTACTGCATTGCCGTAAATTAATTTGTCGTTATAGTCCCATAATTAACTATGCTAGATTGTCTTACAGTAGCCTCTCTCCTTCTTCCTAGGGTGTGACTTAAATTTGTTCTGGAGTTACGGCTAGGTTGTTTGGTTAAGTTTTTGCTGTGGTCTGCTAACATAGTTCTTTCCAACCTCATTTCCCGCCCGTTCTTTCCCCACCGTCCCGTTTCATTGCGTTGCGCTTTTTTCGCTCGACTTCCCGTCCGTACCGTTTCCGTTCCGTCGCGCAATGCACGCTCAACTTCCCGTGTGTCCTTTGTCTCCCTTCACGTTGAGCGCATAGCGTTCAGCGCTCCTCTTCTGTTTTTGTTGGGCACTGTGTGCTCAACGACCTTTTCTGCTCTTTGGGCGGTTTGTTTTACAGACCGTCTACAGTGTGCTGTGTTTGGTGTCTTTTGCGTTTGGTTTGTTTTTCGTGGATTTGGTTTGTTTGGAGTGTGCATATAATAGATAACCGTGTGCAGTGGTATTTTGCTGGTCTTTGGAAATAATAACCTCGTGATGTCTAATAGTCTCGATCAAAAAGTTGTACGCTGCCAGGTCAAAGCGTGAGGCTGAATTGCATGCTATGCATGAAGATATTCTTCATTGTACAAATAGTCAAAGTAGGCGAGTGAAAATTGAACGCCTAGTAACAAAGTGCAACGAAGTATTTATGACTGTTGTAGACAAAAATAAGGACCTGATTGCATTTGCTGGGAAAACGGAGGATCCAAGTGCACTTGTTCCTTCATTAGAGTCTTACCTGGAGGCAATGACAACTAAGAACGACAAGATACTCACTTCAGCACAAAACTACATCAACTCTGCTGATGATAAAGTGAGTGAGGTCCAGGAACAGAGGGCTTCGATTCGTTCTAGACTTCCCTCACTTATGACCTCGTCAAAAACATCTAGTCAGCGTAAACATGATTACGTAATTGCTAAAATGAAGCGCGAAGAAATTGAAAAACAGAATGAGGCAGCCATTCGCCTTGCTAAACAGAAAAAGCACATGGATCTAGATGAACTGGAGGAAAACAACAGGAAACGGTTGGCAGAGGCAACTCTGCAAGAATTTGAATTGCTGGACGCTGTTTCTAAAGGTAGCCAATCTGAAACAACTGCAAGTGCCAGGAGCTCAATGAGAAGTGAAAAGGCTGTCCAGGATTGGATCAACACCTCACTTGCTTTAAGTTTTAACGAGAAAACTGGTGAACAAGAGGTTACGAAAGACCCTCCAGAATGCCCTAGCCACTATAATGGCGCGGCAGTGGAAGATCACAACACTGACATTTCGAGGCACTATTCCAAAAAATTGTCCAGGCAATTACATTTTAAGCAATGAGACCTTGCAGCAATTTGACCCTTATTATACCCCACCTGAAAATTTTTTGGCTGCTGCTAACACACAGGCGTTGTACCAGGCACACCTAACGGCGCAAATGGATCAAACAGGCCAGCAAGGCATGGCGCTTCCAAGCATAACTTAACAAGAAACCGCGGATAGTCAGCCGCCTTCTGTACACGCCCCAGGGGCTTCTTCACCGCCCATTCAACAGCCCATTCCCACACAGCCATTCGCACCGCAAAGAAACCAAAATATTACATCCGAAGTATTTCCCAACGCACAACTTCAAATTTCAAAATCCAGGGGACCGGAAACATCAAGTCTGACCAAGAATAATTTGGCCAAGCGAATATGCTCCAGACACAAATTAATTGTGTCCCCCGAGCACCAAACGCCATTCTTCCTCCTTTTCCGACAACAAATAATCCAGCCCCCGTAATAAACGTTCCCTTGCACCCAAGCGCCCCACCAAGTCCAAGCACTCAACAGCACAACTCCGAACCCGCTCGTCCTTATGACTTTCCCATTCCGAACCCCGTCTTCTCACTTAACCTCACTGCTCCCATCCCACACGCCCCTTTTGACTAACCAGCCTCTCGTCACCAACAATTTTCAGAATAGTAATAACCGAGTACACAAAGTTGTACGTTCTGTTGCTCCTCCTTTCCCAAATATGCCCGATATCCCTCTTGGCCAAAGTTTTGTGCCAAATATGAGTCATTGGCCTTTTCCGCAGCACAAACCGTCATTAGTCAACCAAGATATTACTACCGTAAATAATGTTGCTCCAAATGTACAAGCACACATCACACCATCAGTTACGAATTTTCCACAACAAATATATTCGAATTCACCCCCTTTGATTGATATGCAATCACCATCAGGCGCACAACAGGTAAACCCGACCGCAATTACTAGTAATGTTGTACCTGGTCTAGCCACTCCGGTTTTTCAGCCAACATACCCTTATGTTGGGCCCACACCGTTGAGTTGGAGTGGTCCGCAGGTGTCTGCACCTGCCCCTCCGATACCGGACAATGTGTCATTGATTAGGGAGTTGGCTTATGCAATAACCAGCAAGAAAAATGACCGCTTGCCAGAATGGAAACTTGCTCAGTATAATGGCGATCCATTACAATGGCACGAGTGGTATGGTCAATTCAAAAGCGCGATTGACTCGCAATCGCTCTGATGACGTTAAATTGACATACCTTAAGACACTCGTCACCGGTAAAGCAAAATTTGCAATCGCCGAGTTTGCTTACTGTGGTTTAATGTACAAGGATGCACTAAGGACTTTAGAACGTAAATTTGGCCAGCCACAGGCAGTCGTAAGTGCACACTTGGATAAAATAAGCAATTTTCCGCCTCTTAAAATGCACAATAGTGATAACATCATTAACTATTCTGCAGCCATATCCAGCCTCGTTGGGGTTTTCAAGTCACTATCATATGATGCTGACTTGAAGAGCGCTTCCCTACTTAACCAAGCGGTACAGAAGTTACCACCAAACATGAAAGAGTCGTGGTCGCTCTTTACGGTTAAGAAGCACTGGGTTAAACCTACACTCCTTGACTTTAACGATTGGCTTAAGGAAAAGGCTGAGGCCCATGATCTTATGAAACAAAGCGCAACCAAGGCAAGGCCTGAAGATAACAGCACTTCAGTAACCAAGACCAAAAAAGCCTCAAAAGTGTTTGCATCAAATTCACAGCAAAGGGAAACAAAGAAGCAAATGCCACCTTCTTCCACAAACACTTACTCTCGCTGTATTGTATGCAAAGGTAACCACCGGCTATGGGAGTGTCGAGTTTTCAAGGAAAAAACTCCAACCCAGAGAGCTAAGTTGGTGGCGGATAATAAACTTTGCTTTTCGTGCTCACGCGATAAGCACACATTCCGCCAGTGCCCTCAACCGAGAAAGTGCCGAGCAGAGGGGTGCAATAGTTCGCATAACACACTATTGCATGGAGCAGATAGGGTTTTCCCAGCAAAGCAGTCAACAAATTCCAATACCATTCAGCCTTCTGGCAACACAGGTCAAAGTAAAGCAACCACTAGTCAACAGCCGTCTAATAAGACACCAACAATGTCATCTGTTACTGATGTTAAGGGACTCCTCCAGGTAACGGAATTGCAGTTGGTCAATTCGTCCGGTGTAGATACCAAGGCTTTAGTTTTGTGTGATACCGCCTGCAGTAACTCTTGGGTGGCCGGTAGTCTCGCAGATGGACTCCGTTTGCACGGTAAAGCACTAAAGCTAACTGTCAAGGGTATTAATACCGAAGCAGTAGTTGACACTAGGATTGTTGAGGTTACTGTGAAACCAAGAGAACACCAGGATTTCGAACCATTTACCATCAACCTTTTCGTTAAAGAGAGTCTGAACGTCGGCTCTGATATAATTAATGTACAGGCCCTGCAAGAGACTTATCCACACTTAGCAGTCCTTGATCCCGTGACAAATTCCTATAAAGACATTGAGATGATACTCGGACAAGATGTCTATCATGCCATCCACCGTTAGAATACTTCTCTGCCGATGAGAAGCGTTCACCCGTTGCCGTACGCTTACCCATAGGTTGGGTCTTAAGCGGTCCGTTACCATCAATTACGTGTTTAAAATAAACGTGCTTTAATGTGAATATCGAACAAGACAATGAGTTAGCAAGTCAAGTAAAGTCATGGTACGACATTGAATCATTCGGGGCAAACAAGCAAGTCGACTCACGATCTGCAGCAGACGCAAGGTCTCACGAAATCCTTGAGAGTACCACCATACACAATGGCCTGAGATACGATGTCCGAATGCTGTGGGCAGCAGACAACACCAAGCTCCCAAATAATTACTTCTCCCTTGTGCAGCTAAAATCTCTCGAAAAACGATTGGCCAAGGATGAATACCTTAGGGAGAAGAATACTAGTACCATCAAACACGATCTGAATAGGGGGTATGTAATTGAGGTTCCGGACGCTCACAACGTTGAGAACCGGTCCGATAAAGAGTGGTACCTACCCCACTATCCGGTTTTAAACCCGAACAAACCGGGTAAGGTGCGTAGGGTGCTCAATGGAGCAGCAAAATTTCATGGTGCCTCACTGAATAAATCTTTGCTCACTGCCCCTGATCTGCTCCAAAACCTTATTTACGTACTTCTTCGCTTCCGGCAACATCCATATGCCGTCTCTGCCGACATCGAAGGAATGTTTCTACAGGTTGGGGTATTACCATCAGATCAACCATCACTTCGCTCTCTGTGGCGGGAGGACCCCACAAATAACGTTGTAGTGTATCAGTATACGCGCCATATGTTCGGGGCTAAAGACTCGCCCACATGCGCCAACTATGCATTACAACGCACTGCGAGAGACAATGCCAAGTTTACCCCGAAGCTGCAAAAGCCGTCCTTGAAAACTTCTTAATGGACGATTACCTTAACTCAGTGGAGTCTCCTGAGAAAGCCAGCAATAGATCGAAGGAATTGGTACATCTTCATCTCGGTGGGTTCAAGCTTACGAAGTTCGTAAGCAATGTGCCAAATCTGGCTGACCGAATTGATGGTTCTCCTCAATCTACCGAGCCCAGGGTTATTGTGTCATGTCAGGAGGATTCATCGCATGTGCTAGGGCTAAAGTGGGATCACACTAATGACACCTTAGTTGTGAGTAGGGGTACAAGCTGCGCTATCAACAAGTCCCTCACGCAACACTTGGTCCTAAGTCTTGTCTCGAAAGTCTTTGACCCTATTCGTCTTGTCGCACCGTTTACCGTTGGTGCTCGGTTAAACTTGAAAGAGTTTATTGTCGGTGCTCGACTGCTCTTAAAGGACATCTGGCGTGTCACAGGACAACAATGGGATGACGATCTTCCGCAAGACATGGTTCAAAGATTTTTTGTTTGGAGTGCGGACTTACCAAAGCTTGAAAACATCAAAATGCCTCGAAGTTACTTTAGTGGACCCTCTGATAACATAGAGTTGCATATGTTCGGTGACAGTTCGCAGGATATTTTCAGTGCGGTCGCATTCTTACGAGCCCGAGTAAAAACTCCTACGGGCGAAGAAAAAACAGAGCTTACGTTTGTTTTGGGGAAAGCGCGCGTAGCGCCAATGAAAGTAACGACTGTCCCAAAACTCGAATTACAAGCAGCTCTACTTGCCGCTCGATTGAAAAGGGAAATTACAAAAGCACTTACTGTAACTGTTAACCAAGTATACATGTGGACAGACAGCACGACCGTTCTCCAGTGGATTAACTCTAATGAAAAGCAACCAATCTTTGTTGCAAACAGTGTTTGCGAAATTTTGGAGTATACCAGCGTTGACCAATGGAACCACGTCGCAACTAAGGATAATCCAGCTGACGCTGGCACGCGTGGGATGTCCGCTGAGATTTTCCAGCTAAGCAGTTGGGTCAAAGGTCCACATTTCCTAACTAATTCACGTTTCCCGTTTGTACCGAACAAAGACGTCATTAAAAATATCAAACTTGTCGTCAACCAACAGTCACTATAGAGGACACTATATCTCCCGCTACATCTGTTAAAAAACAGACAACTCCCGTTCCGTCGTTATTCCCATTTGGTAAGTTTAGTTCTTATCACAAGTATTTGCGCATTGCCGCATACGTTCTCCGGCAACATGCCGGCTACCGCAACCTCGATGGTAGCATCACTGACCCTACTGAGCTTGACGAAGCCGTGCGTCAGCCACAGTACTTGGTACAAGGAGAGTCTTTTGAAACCGAAAGAAAAGCTCTTCTTGACAATAAATCTGTTAAACGGAGTAGCCGAATTGCTCCACATTCACCGTTTATTAGTCCAAATGGGCTAATCCGTTCCTCGGGCCGCATCAAGCAGTTAATGGAAGTTGGGTTTAACGTAAAGTACGCAATCATCTTAGATGCACGTCATCCGTTTGTAAAACTGTTCCTTGAACACACGCACGTAAAGGATTATCATCAAGGTGTTGAATACTTAAGATCAATTGTGCAGGAACACTATACATTATTGAAACTAAGATCATCTTTGCGTTCCATCAAAGCACACTGCCTGAGATGCCGAGAATTCCAAGCTGTAACTATGCAACCAATCATGTCTGACTTACCTAAGGAGAAAGTTGCTTACCCGTCTCCTCCCTTCAATAACACTGGCGTTGATTACTTTGGGCCATTCTATGTTACTGTCCGCCGTACTACTGAGGAAAGGTGGGGCTTCCTTTTCACCTGTCTCACTACTCGCGCTGTCCATTTCGAGATAGTTACATCCATGGACACCAGCTCTTGTGTTATGGGAGTTGAGCGGTTTGTGTCACGTAGGGGTACACCTGCCATGATTTGGTCGGACAATGGCCCTAACTTTATTGGAGCGGAGAAAGAACTCCGAGAAAGTATTGAAAAGTGGAACGTTGTCACCATTGCAGCGGAGCTCGCTCACAAAGGCATAAAGTGGAGCTTCAATCCACCCAGCGCTCCACATCAAGGTGGTATTTGGGAGAGGTTGGTACGCAGTTTCAAGCGCGTGCTGTATACTATTCTTGGCACTCGTCGCCTCACGGATGAGGTACTGCATACTACTTTTTGTCTCGTGGAGAATGCTCTCAATTCGCGTCCTTTAACACCCGTAAGCGCTGATCCGTGCGATTTGAACGCTATAACGCCTAACCACTTTCTTTTAGGAGAATACTCTACCGGTATTCCGTCTACAGTCGGCAATAATAGGTATAACCATCGTAAACGTTACGCCCGTGGTCAGTCGTACGCTAATACGATCTGGTCTCGTTTGATCAAGAGTACGTACCGACGCTCTAAGTGGCAGACGCCTGCCGAGCAACATCTTAAGACCGGTGACTTGGTTTGGATAGTTGAAGAAACCAACCCTAGGGGTTACTACCGAACCGCGCGGATCGCGGAACTCCGTTACGGCTCCGATAGCGTCGCGCGCTCCGGTTTTACGTACGTCGACCGGTTCGCTCGTCCGTCCGCTTGTAAAACTTGTACCAGTTTTCCCAACATCTTCTTCCGGGCCGGAGGATGTTACGCAGTAAATGGACGAATTTTAGCCAATCAGAATCGAGTATTTAAATACCAATTTAAATACGTATAAAACGTTCTTATATACGTAGAAAGTTCCGAAAAAGTTCATTTATCCTAATTTTAAGTAAATATAACCACTATATGTATCGAATAAGCTGGTTTTCGGTTTAATATTTTCTAGACAATTGCCGATTGATTACGAACTGATTTTGACGTCAGTAACATCAGACAAAAACCTGTTAAATGAGCATCAAAAAATCTTGCCGTCTAAGTTTCACTTGTTGCTTAGAACTTGATGTTGCTATGATCGTTAATGCTTACACGTGTTGCCGATAATACGTTGCTATATGTCGATTATAGATGATGAATTGAATCCTCGAACTACTGTTTTCGTCAGAGTTTATACCAAACAAATTGAGCTGAAACAGGGCTGAAAGGCTCTAAGAGCACTTAATGCTCGTTGGGCTCTACCTGTTTATCCCGTTTTTGAGGACGAAAAGTCAAAATTCATAAGTCAAAAGTCCAAAATCGGTCAAGCGAAAAATCGCATAAAAAGACCGACAGGACTAATATAACTGCTACAAACTTCGTTTGAGAGCAATTAAAAAGAAGCATTCGCTGATACTAAACGTACATATAGGACATAACGGTCTAGTTTCCCATATTAGGTAAGATTTTCAGTAATGAGGGTAAATTACTCCAATTGCTGGAAGACCAATTTCTAAGCATCAGAAATTTGAGGATTTGAAG
Source organism: Convolutriloba macropyga (assembly GCF_964194025.1). Lineage (NCBI taxonomy): Eukaryota > Metazoa > Xenacoelomorpha > Acoela > Convolutidae > Convolutriloba > Convolutriloba macropyga. The sequence continues at coordinate 40,754,579 of NC_134469.1, forward strand.
TTCTAACTAACCCAGTTGTTCGGCCAGATAAAGAAGCTCAACGTCAAATGCCCATCTTTCAACGTGGAGGGTGGAGAAAAGAGTAACGGCACAAGAGCGAGAGAAGAGTTTGAATCCGCATTGGGTGTCTCGTATTGTGCGCACACACAACATCCAGACCAACAGCTGGAACACTTTGGAGATGAAATTGCGAAGGAAATTCCGTTTGGCAATGGCCTCTTTCTCCTGTAAACAATTATTACAGGTCTAATGGCTCTTTTATAGCTGCATTTGACCTAAACTTATCATTTTGACCCAGACCAACATTAACATTAACAAATTATATTATCATTAAGTATAAGGACCTATGATATCGTTAAGTTTTAAATAAAATTTACTCCGTTTACAAATTCTAAGATAAGCTTAAAGCTAGATTGCTTCAACTTTCAGCTGATAAAATAGATCATAAGGTACAATAATAAACTAACAAAATGAAAGACGTTACAAAATATCAGAGTACTCACTAAATGCGCTCTGGACCCGATTGCAATTCCCGATACATCTGGTAGTGCCTTCAGTCTGTCCTCTAATCGAGCGACGTCACAGAACCTGGTAGCGCCGTCTGCATCTGCCATGAGCACTCGGCGACCCCTGGAAGATAGCACCCCCATCCGCACTGCACCCCCTTTGCCCCTGTTCTGCTCTAGGGTCAACACTCTAACTCGATCAGTTGTGTACTCTTTTGCATAACTAAATATAAACAAGCTATATTACTTTCATGTGAACTCAAGCTCTAAATCCTATCATTTGCCAACTAAATAGTAAAACTTCCAATAATTACAAACATAGCCGGCAGATTGCCGGAAAATAGCCGCGATAGACGCTTGTGGCCTTCCATGAATTGAAACACCTAAAGAAATAAGATAGACAGATCGACCACCAGTCCTTTAATAGACAAATACACTTTTTGGGTTAGATTCGGACTGTCAATTTTTTGACATACAGTCTATAGGGAAAAAGCGCTAAAAAAGCTTTTTCAAAATTGATATTCGAAATCAAAAGCTCAATACTAATACTCAAGAACTAGGGAATATAAAGACTAATACTCAAGAACTAGGGCATCTAAGTTTGGCACTACTTAGATGCGCACTATTTTATGTTCATAAAATTTAAAGTTCCATAAGTGAGTTCAGAAGTCATTTTTGTGAGTGAGGTAAGTCACGCAATTGACCTAAAAGCAGAAATGACGTCAGACACACAAATTTTAACTGCAAAGCAAAAGAAGTCAATGAAGTCAATTCCAAGAACTCAATTCCATGAAGTCAATTTCAAGAAGTCAATTTCAAGAAGTCAGGTCGTAAGAATCATAGATGGAGACGACGAATTAAAAAAACATAGCAGGAAAAGTCCTGAAATACAATTCAAAAAATTGAATAAAAAACTTAGAAGTACTCTACCTGACCAGCACATCAATTGAACACTGCCAGCCAACCAAACAAAATCATCAAAACGTTGAGAAGTTAAAACAATCAAACAAACTAAGCAAAAATATACTCATTGCTATAACTTTTTACCCCGAAAGGCAAAATTCAATCCCTTTAAACATGACTATTTCATAAATATGTTCAAAACAAACTTTGGATCTTAAATCGGTCCAGGATTATATCTGCAAGACCTGAAAAAAATTCACTGCCCCTTCAAGATCGATTAACTCAAAAAATGAGAAAAATTTTTAAAAATCAATTGCAAATGTTAATGAAAGGTTGCTGATAACTTGATATTAACATCTTCCAAATCATTTCTATGTCTCTAGAGGCTATACAGTAACCGAATTCCAAGCCTTAAAAAATTCAACGGCTCAGATCGATAAGCAATAGTTTTAAAAATAAAATTTCAAAAAAAATCCTATTCCTTCTATTAAAACATTAAAAACCATTCCCTTAACCCATAGCAACTATGTTAAAACATACTTCCAAACCCTGGAGGAGGATACCTGGCGACTGGGGCACAAAAAAAAACTCAATAACAGACAAATATTTTCAAAAAAAATTTTTTTATTAAAAAATTTCTAAATTCGAATTGCTAAATTGTTGAAAAAAATCCTCTGACAGTAACAACCATGCAGAAACTTTTTTATTAGACCTATAAAAACGTGGAATAGGTTTTCTGGCACCTAAAAATGGACAATTATCAAAGTGAAAAAAAATTTCAGGAAGACTTAAAAAAATGGCAGATTTTACCCAAAAATGCATAAATTTGAGACATTAAAATGTTGAAACCCATTCTATTATTACTAGAAAATATGCAGTGCCCTATTATCAAACCTTAAAGGAGATTCCCTGGCCCATGATGCTGGAAAAACTCAAAAAATGACAAAAATTGTCAAAAAACTTGAAAAAAATTGCAAAAATTAGTATCATTTTGCGTGTTCATGTTTGTGGTACCAAAAAATATAGCTCATAAAATGGCCATAACAAATAAATTTATCTCACATAAGACCTTCATCAGCTATTAAAAACTTCAACCTCAGACTAATCAAACAAACATAGCTGGCAGATTGCCAGAAAATAGCCGCAATAGATTCGTAGATCGGCAGTATAAAAAAACAGTAAAAAAGACAGACCGAAAAAACCTCGTCTTTTTATTGAAGGCTGATCTGTTATATTTTGAATAAAAATCTGTTGCTGCCTCTATTAGCTGATCTCAAATAACCTTCATTTAGAGTGACACACACCCATTTGACCTTATCTCTTTGAATTGAAGTAAATAAAAGTCAATTTCAAAGTGAGGAAGTCATTTTTGAGAGTGAGGTAAGTCAGGTGTGACCAAAAATTTAATCACGCGCATGAACAAAAAAACTCGCTCCACTAAGAGCGAAAAATGACGTCACACATGCAATTCAGTTGAAATTGCATGAACGAATGAACAAAAAGTGGCTGTGACGTCATATGGTCGTAACAAAAATCATGACGACGAAATAAAAAAAAACCAAGAGAAGGCCAATAATAGCCCCAGCTATCGCTGTGCGGCTATTAAAAAACTGAAAAAAATGACATGAAAAAACATGAAAAATTGCACCATTTTGAGCTCAAAAACTAAAAATGACCTTTTAACCTTAAATTAAGGCCATCCCTCAGCTGCACTACTCTAAGCACTTAAAGGACTACTAAATCCTACTTTGGGCCTCTAATGAAACTTAATGCCCGCTGGGCTTTGCCTGTTTATCCCGATTTGAAAGATCAAAGTCATTGAAAAATGTGTGAACAGATCTTAAAAAAAACAGCGCCCCAATACAATTCAAATTCTTTGAATTGTAAAAAAAACCACGATGTCCCCAATAATAGCCGCTATCGCTTCGCGGCTATTAATAAACGACTTTCTATACTTGAGAATACACTTTGCTGAGTTTCAACCAGTTTTTCAAAACTCTTAATACCACAAAATGGCCAGGATCGAACGCCCAGAATTTGAGACAAATTTTGGTATACATTTATATAGGAACAGATTAATGTACTCCTCAGAAAATGAAAGTACAGACACAGTTAGATGAATCGCTAATCCATAGTATATCAGGTTATAATGTAGATTTTATCTAAAATTGACAGGCAGAAGAAACTCATTATGTGACCTGATGCGTATTTACTATTCAGAGCTTACTCAAAAGATAAGATTAATCAGAACACACGAAACTTTATACTAACCAGTTTCTTGACATAAAATTCTCAACAATGCGATTAATAATTAAAGATGATGCAGAGGCTGTGGGTTTGTGGGCTGCCAAATATGTTAGAAACAGAATCAACGGATTTCTCGAAGACAATTGGAATGACATTCGAGCAAATGGCAAGACCTTCAACCTCGGTCTTCCAACGGGAAGCACACCCAAGGAGATGTATAAAAACCTTGTTCTATTCTGTAAAGAAGGCTCTCTCAGCTTCAAACATGTAAGAACATTCAACATGGACGAATATGTCGGACTCCCTATGAACCACCCCGAAAGTTATCACACATTTATGTTTGAGAATTTGTTCAAACATGTAGACATTGACCCGAACAACGTCAACATTCTTGATGGGAATGCTCCTGATCTGGATCTGGAATGTGTGGAGTATGAAAAGAAAATAGAAGCAGCAGGAGGTATTCACTTGTTCATTGGGGGCATTGGCTCCGATGGTCACATAGCATTCAACGAGCCTGGATCTAGCTTAGTGTCTAGAACGCGCATCAAATCACTGGCAGTCGAAACTATTGATGCCAATAAACGCTTTTTCCAGGTGAACAAGAACGCGACCCCAACAATAATGTGCTTTCAGTGGGCACATTTACATGCCCCCTTTCATAGACGATCTAAGTTCAATAAAAATATGTGAACACAATATATAATTTGCAACTCCATCATTCGGCTGTCGATAACAAGATCAGATAGTAATATACCTTTATATTATCGTTACTTGTATTTTTTAACAAGTCACCTAAGCGGTTACTTGGTTATCCAGTTTGTGATTCTTCTTAGGGATCAGAAGTAGCTGTTCCAAAGCAAGCCCTGACAGTTGGCGTGGGCACTGTAATGGATGCGATGGAAGTCATGATTCTTATCACGGGTCACCACAAGGCATTTGCACTACACAAGGCCATCGAAGGCGGTCAGTCTAACCGTCCAAAATCAGATATTACATTCAGATTCAACTAGCATTTTTTCAAATTACTGACTAATGAACATAACTGATTAAAATAGTTTGATAAATGCCACTTCGATAAGGGAGAACAATGCAAATGAAGAAATTTAACTGGCGGAAAAGACATATAAGCACCAATTTTTTCAAAACTACAGGTTAAAAACTTTAAGGTAAATATTCATTACCGTGCGCAGACATCGGAACATCTATTATGTCCAGAGTACACAAAACACGTTGAAGGTGATGTCGCCAATAACATCCAAAACCAAGTAAGCATATTAAAAACGTCACATTTCGAACCATTATTTCGAAGATCAATTGGGTCAGAAACAACTCCTTTGACACTGATAGGTGTAAACCACATGTGGACTGTGTCTGCACTACAGCAGCACCAGCGAGCCCTGTTCGTGTGTGATGAGAGCGCCACTGGAGAGCTACGAGTGCGCACTGCTAACTACTTCAAAGGGCTCATGAAAGTGCATGACAAACTGGCCGAGTGACACACCCAGACACACAGAACTATTTCTAGATTCATACAACCCCGTCAAAATGATCTCAATGTGATGTGAATTTTATGTCAACCACTCTTTTGCTAATGAATAAAATACCTTGTAAGAAATATTAATGCTAATTCTTTTTAACACTATCATCAACTGAAGTTAATCCCCATCAATATTTAAGAGTGTGTTTAGATCAGTCTAGCTTTATCTAAACAAAATGCTTCTGAGGATTTAGTATCTGCTGCAATTCAGTCTTTTACCAAGATTTTCAGTCAATTTGCCATTCTTTTATTGCTTTTATAAAATAAAGTTATGAACAAAACAAAAATTCGAAATATTGGAGTTCATATTCGTACTGCATATAATTTTTCCAAATGTTTTGCTTTGCTTAGACAACACAAGGATCTACACAACTTTAGCCATTGGTATGGTCATATAATCTTCAAAACGTGTGTTTCAATTGCTTTAGATTAAATTTCGGAACTCAGTAGCCTAGTCCAGAAGACAGAACAAAAATGACAAAATTTCGACAAAAGATCTTCGCTGTTTGGTTTCAAACATAAGAAAGCTTCGGAATACTAGGTTTTATCAGCATCATCGGTTTTATGCGCAGGAAATATTTGGGATGTTCGGTTTTAGAACGTAAGAAAGTTTCGGTACGTTGCCTTCAAAATGTAGAAAATTGCTGGTGTAAATCGGTTTGAAACGTGAGAAATTGTCGGGTCTTTCCATACGTTAATTTGAGTTTTAAAATAATATAGTCTTCAGTGATACCATTATTTTCCCGGGAATTTCAAACATACTTCTTGGAGATAAATTGCGCAAGCTCAATGATTTTTCTTCCTGGTTGTTCTAATTGTTGTGATAAACTTAAAAAATTGTTGTGAAGCCTAATTGTGATAAACTTATTAAATAGCATTTCCTGCTGTTTAATAAATCTTTTCAGATTATTAGATTGGTCACATCACCGGCAATTCCCACAGAACAAAACAGAAGGAAGAGTACTGCTTAACCGGCTAGGGTTGAAAAGAAAAAATTATCTATCTCAATATACCCGGCAAAGGTTGAATTTCATTAGGTAAACGATATACCAGTCAAACAACAGACATCCAAACCGAACAATGACATCCGGAAGTTTAGTATCTTGGGCACAAAAAAGTACTTGTGTGCTATGTGGTGAAGGAGCCCAACAAACTGAAATTCTGAACTGTTTCCTTGGCAAAAGGCCAGCTCACAAGTTGTGTTGGACTGAAAGAAGCAATCAAGGGAAATATTTTTTGGTCTAGTGATAACTGCAATTCTCAATCACTAGATATTGCTTTCGAACTATCAGAATTAAAGCTGAAAGTAGCCAAGCTTGAAAAAACTCCTGAAAATATGGACAATGTACGATCAAGTAAACCAATTCAAACCGAAATACAGCTCGTTTTTTCAGAAACAGAAATATATGCCAGCGTACGGAAACAAAGCAGACGGCACTTACCAAAAGCCGTTGTTTACTATTGCCTCAGGAACATCCAGGCATTTTCGAAGAGCAAACGCTTTTGGCAGGGAGCAAATTGGTAGCAACAACATCGCAAAGAGACCAAAACCAATGGATTGGGAGGGCCCGAACGAAAAAGAATGTAGCATGCCCAAACCGATCAGCTCAAGGTGATATTCAAAAGTTAGAAAAAAAACAAGCTCGGATAACTTCACGGGTGTGAAAAATGAGCAAAGTAGAAGACACATATATCTCGGCAGGCTGACTAAAAATTGCACTGACGATCTTATAAGAAATTGGTGCCAGAAAAATGGAGATGAAGTACATCACAGAAGAGAAGTCAGCAAACAAGGATCAAATTCAAAAAGCTATCCTCTTGTCTTCGCAGAGACAGCAGCAGAGTTTGTTGAGAAAGTTTAACATGATTTCTGGCCTGAAAATGTTGTTCATGGTAGGTTTTATCTTAATGAAGCCAGGAATTGGTTGAAGTCATTTCCACAAGATGAAAGCCCTTTTCAGTGAATGAATAATTCAACAACATGCACCCTTCTAAAAATTATATCGATGTAAAATAAAACTGCTGAAATTGCGGATGAAATCCGGAACATCGATATAGATTTATTCTTCATAAGTGAGTCCTGGTTGTCTGGAGAAGTTGATGGAAATCATAAAACTCACGCGTACGAAAACTCCCAACATTTTCAACACTACAGCGAGCTATGGAAATTGGCAAAAGGCGGAAGACTTGCAGTCATTTTCAAACCAGTGTTAAATTTAATCTCTCTATCGTCGAGTAGTACGTCCCATTTTGCAGGTGCTTTGTTCAGCATGCATGAGGGAAGACTTAAAATATGTCTTTTGCATAGACCGCCCTCAGGTATTTTTAAAGCTTTCTCTGAATTTTTATAAAAACGTATAATGCTTTTGTCAATGGACAGCGATCTTATCTTTTTGGGTGACTTCAATCTCCAAAGCGTAGCGCTTGAATCTATTGCCGATGAAACATTAATAACTCAGCTTACTGAAGAATCAACCCACCAAGGAGGTAACATTCTTGACCTTTTGGTCACTAATCAGCGATCTGTAATTTCAACAATCGAAATCACAAATGTTAACTACAGTGATCACAAAATGATCAACTTTCGTCTGTCACGAGGAAATGAATTGATTAGACATCAAAGACACGTATATAAAATCAAGGAATAAAACTGATGGAGTAAAAATTGGAAACGAAATTGATCTAATAATGACCCTCAATCAGAACCTGAATTGCATTGGTGGATACTTTTTTTGATAGCAGAACGAGAAACAGTGCCAACCAGACGAAAATCTAAAATCAGAATTTGTCCGTTCTTCGACAAAAAGTTACAGGAACTCAAAAGAAATAGTCGTAAAATGGAAAAGAAATTCAGGAAGCTACAAACGTATTAGAACAGATAAAAAACTGGAGTCAATTCAGAAGTGCAAAACGATTTTTCGACAAAATAAACAGCGTTCTTTGAAAAGACCATTAACAAAAGGCTAGGCTTGAAGAAAAAGTTCAATTTTTTAATCAATTACTCCGAATCAGGTCGCTGGAAGCGTTACCGTCAGGTTGGGGTACAGACAAAGAAATAGCTGAGAAGTTCAGCATCCTTTTTAAGAACAAGATCAGAAAGGTTCGAAATTCCATAAAGAACAAAAATCTGATCAAGCATGGAAGTCCATTCTCAACAGAAGAAATTAACTCAAGCAACCGCACATTGCTGGACAGCTCTCACTCTATTGACGTTAAGTATCTAAATCATATCCATAAGGAGACGTCTAAAATTTTCTGCTATTTAAACCCAATACCAGGAAAACTCTGCAAGGCACTTAGTAATTCTTGGACGCCCTACTTTCTAACTTTCATAAACAAAAGCCTTCATCAAGGAAGGTAATTTCCTGAAATTATTCGAAAGATGAATCATCAGGCCAAAACAAAAAAAATCTCAATAGACACTGAAAACCCAAATAACTCTCGACCCATTGCAAACTCCTCTTTTCTTTCAAAAGTGTTAGAGAAAGTTTTGTAGGAGCAGTTGACAAAACTCCTCGAAAAGTATAATTTACTTGACCCTCAACAGTCCGCTTACCAAAATTCTACTAAACAGAAAGCTCTTCTGAAAACAGCAAATGATTTTTGCTCTGAAATTGATAAGGGAAACTCAGTCCTGGTTATGGCACTAGATCTAACAGCGGCATTTGACACAATTGACTTTAAAACTCTTGAGCAGATCATTGAAAAGCGATTCTTTTTAACTGGAACACGTATAGAGTGGATTATGTTCTATATTACCAATCAAAAAAAAGCAAACACAAGTTAATAAAGTTTTGTCTTCTGATTCTGATGTTCGTTATGGAGTTCCCCAATGCTCTATTCTCGGTCCTCTAGTTTTCTCCATGTACATAACACCATGTGAAATTGAATAAAAGCCCAATAACTCTTGGAGTGACAGTCGATTAGTCCTTAAATTTTGATATGCAATTCAATAAGGTCACGAGTTCTCGCTAGGTGGGGAAAAAAGAAAATTGTACAGAGTAAAGCATTATCTCTCACTTGAGTCTCGAAAAATTGCAGTGCAAAACCTTATCTTGTCGCGGTTGCATTACTGCAATTCTTTGTTGGGCGCGGCAAACAAGTCAAGCATATCAAAGTTGCAACGAGTACAAAATACTGCCTGTCGTTTCATATTCAACCTACGGAAACAAGAATCGTGCAAAGAATATAGATATAATCTGCATTTGCTACCTGTTGCTCGAAGAATTGATTTTAAAATCTTAACCTTTGCTCATAAAATTTTTTATGATCTTGATATACTAAATTATTTTAAAGACCTGATTATCATTCAAGGGAAAAATAATAGTAAAAAATAAGACAACCATTGGAAGCTAAAAGTTGAGCTTTCGAAATTCATATGAAAAAATAGCATTAACAGTTTATGGTCCGCGAAAATGGAATGCAATACCGTCCTACCTACGCAATACATCAGATCACAAACTCTTTCGCAAGGAGCTCAATACCTTTCTTTTCTCCAGTTGCTAATGAAACTATTTTTCAGAGGGGAAATGGAAAGAAAACGGAAAACGTCGAGTCGAATAAACGAAATTAAGAAAAATCTGAAGAAGAGAGTGCTCCCTTGTTGAGCCAAAAATTCCGTACAGAATATTAATTGCTCCGCCTGATTACAAGAAAACTTATGAAACATGTATTCGGGGTCATCGCTATTGTTTGGAGTTTTCATTGAAAATGCGCTGACTATATCATGTCCAGCAGGATGTATCTCAACTCTATATAGCGATAAGATTTTTGACGACTTAAAAACTTACAATATTAGGAATGTAATCGTTTTGGCCGGCACCAACAACATATTTGACAAAAACGATCGCCCTCTCATGTTACCGTTATGTGGCACGGGATCAACGGATTCCATTCGCGGAACACAAGAAATTCAGATTCAGACACGTTTCTGCTGATGGAGTACACCCAAATGCCAAGGAGATCAGAGAGTTAGTATCTGATTTCCGAAACGTTATCAGACAACAAAATATGGTACAGTTAATAGTGAGCCCGTTTTTAACTTTTCAAGCATATTTTAGCCCAATCATAATAGATCCAAATCATAATTTTAATGCGTGGTTAGAGTGGAAGAAGGAACCATTTGTTTTGGATTTGCTCGGCTTTCAGCAGAAGACAATAACGAAGTGTTCGGTTAGAGCAGAGGCATGCAGTTTGGTTGACCAAATGCTCGGTTAGAGCTGAAGTTATTGCAGTGCGTACAATTGCCTATCAAATTCTTCAGTTTTTGCTCGGGTAGTGCTGAAGGTATTCGGATATTTGATTTTTATTGGGTGAAAGTTGTGGAATGTGCTCGAAACCAACTTTGAAACTGATCAACCCACATTTGTGTTCAGAGGAGGTGCAAAAGCAAACTTCTACTACTACTCTTACTACCACTAAATCGTTGACAAAATTAGTTGAACAAATATGAACTGTTTGTTTCATGTTTAAGAATGTAACAGACGTGTTAAACATTGATGGGGTTAAACATACTGACTATTTCCTATGGTTCTTTAAATCAATTTTGTTTTTAACATTTTCTGGTGTATGGCATAGCCGCTTCTCTCAGCCTTAGTAGAATCCGAACGGTTCCTGATCCTCATTTCTCGGAGGGTTGCAACAATACAAAATCCAACTTTTTCTAGCACAGTCAACTTCTGAAGAGAAAAAAGTCCAACCTAAGTGCAACTGTGGATGTTTGGTCTCCACTGCCATCGTCGACAACAATGACTTCATATGTGAAGTCAGGGAACTGCTCTTTCCTCCCCTCCAAGTACTCCAGTGCCTCGTCCATCATTACAGGCAGCCTCTCCTGTTCATTGTAAGAAGGTACCACTACACTCAAGTCCATGGAGGCTGCCACTGAAGTACTGGGGAATAGCTCGTATTCGCTCGAATGCGGGTTGAAAAATTTTGACTCTGCCAAGGTACGCCGTATCATAATCAACCTGAAACCAGAATAATCTGAAATACCTCTCCATATTTGAGAATAATTTTCCCTGTGTATTACCTGTCAATTGTAAACTATATGCCAGATATGGAAAACCAGCAATTTTCCCGTGACCAAAAAACCACACACAATTTTCAGAATCTTTCAAATGAGTTAACGAATCTTAAAACCCGAAAACTCTAAAGCCAATTCTAAATGAGACATCATTTAAGCAGCAGCCAACTACTCATTACAATAAGTAAACAATTAAATTCAGTTCAATTCAAAACTCTCAACAAAAAGCGCAGAAAAAATAAAAGCAAAAACCGATAGCGATTTCTGAAAAATTCTTCATGAATTGCGCCTTGAAAACAATTAATCTCAACAGACCGTGTGATACATTGTTCAATTAATGAGTACACACGTGATAGGTGAAAAGACACATCTGTTCATGTAATGACACACACAACCGATAACACTATAAAGGCAAAGAAGCAAACAAAATATTTCATTTGTTTTTTATTGAAAAGTGACTTATCGAACATTCAAGTGTCTCATCTTAGAAACAAAACGAAAAGATGAGATTTTAGATTTTAAGGAACAATTGAACATGATATACTGTATTGAAAAGCACGAAACACAGAAAAATAAGCACTTCAAAAAATGGTCCACAATTTGACCTTTTAATCCATTTTCAGCCAAGTGAAATTAATACCAATCAAATCAAGTGGTCACAAAAACGCTCCAAGAAAATATCTTCAACCGAAAAACAAAAAAATTGAAAAAAGTGTTCTAAAATGGAAAGGACAAAAACCCTTGTTACAAAACTGCTACTGAAGTTTAGCAAATGCTCAAAAAAAATTAAAATAGTTAGGCATAGTCCTGTTTCTCAAATACAGGACACAGGGATTAGTATCATTAGCGAAGAGCATTGGACGTGTAAACTAAGACTAATTAGAACAGTTTAAATACCGGGCATCTAAAATTGGGCTTATGCCGCTTTTGATTCTGATTTTATTTTTCGATTATGGTCGTTTTCGATTTCCCTTTAGCCCTGTACATTTTACAATGATTCGGTGAGCAACTACTGTTTAAAAGCATTTTGAGCACGATGAGCGAACAATGAGACCAGTCCAGAGAAGTGCCGCAAAATACCGAAAATAATGGTCCAAGTTGGGTGCAGTTCACGCAAAGCGCAAAGGCAAGAGCGTAAAAGTCACTCGAAAATTAAGAATACACTACTACATTGTTTTAACTTCCTTCGAAATCAAAAAATCTTTTGCAAATAACAACTGAGCTAATGAGACTGGTGAGAACAAACAGCCCTTTCAGCGTTCTGAAAGTCTGGTAGATTGTTTGCATAGTTCTCCAACAAGATTGTCATTACGTTTGTCTACAAATTACAACACTTGCATCAATTTTGTGCCAGTTTACCAGCACTTTTCTAAAAAGTTTGCAAAAAACTGTTTTCGTAATCGCTGCTTCATAATTGCCAAAATACCTTTAATTGGAGTACCGCTCACAACTTTTTTCTTGTTCCTGGAATAAATCGTCGACAATTTTTTGCGACCTGTATTTATGCACAGGAGAATATTTGTTAAAAAGTCTTGTAATTGCATTCTTCTAGGCAAATTGCTCAAAACAACCAACAAACTTTAGCTTCTTAGGACACCGAACAATCAATTCGCGTCCATCTGATTGGTTTTCAACCAAAAACATAAAGGATCATGTGACTCAAATGAAAATCGTTCCATTTCGTGGAAACCTTTAACAATTCCGTCGCTGAAGATGCGCACGTTCGTTTCATCAAAAAACAAACATTATGCCCCACTTTTTTCAGCTTTTCTTGATAAAACTCCATATTTTTAAGAATTCGCCCGATTGTACTACTGAAAATTGTATCGCAGCACGAGCAAGACTTTGTGTCACCATGTAGCGTTGCAGTGAGGATTTTGGATCTTTTGAAACACCTATTTTTTTTTCTTAAAACAAATAAATTAGGGGCCTCAATTTTTTGTCCTCGAAACTTAATTGCAGATAGCGTTTTTATGAATGATTTTCACTTCATCTTGATTATAAGTTGAGTTCATTTTCTATTTTGATCACAGAAAATCTAACATTGCGTAGCGTAACAACTTGGCAAACGGTAAAAAAAAACAAAGCGGTTTAACCATGCTTGCTGTTTAAGCAGCGAAAACTAGAATGAAATCATCTTCAACTTCGAAATTTCACGCATTAGAGCAAATCATGCCTAAAAAGCAGCAGAAATCATGCTATACGTAGTTAACTTCGAAGTGTTTTCTGGCATTTGTCTGTTTGTAAATTTACATTTTCTCCGTTCACTATATCTATGCTGAAAAATGCATCAGTGCTAGACATATTCCAACCAAAGCTCATCATAATTTCGGAAGTTACCAATAATAGATTTATGCCTTCTACTATTTCGAAAGGTCAGTCAATCAGTTAACCTTGTACGTTAGATCTTTTATTAACAAGATACAAATATTTACATTAACTACAGTTTTAACAAAAACGAACCACGTTTCAGCTCATTCCCATTTTAAGGGGCTATCGTGTAGTGCGTTCATGTCCACTAATGTTGGGCCAAAAGCACTCAGTTCATATCTCAAAATGATGCTGCATCAACGTCAGCTTGCCTTGGCTTCCACTCCGACTGATACCATTGCTTGCATGCCCTTGTTGCCTTTTCTTCCATTGATAACTAAATCGAGTGGAGTATTCACGCGGAGCAACACAAAGTCAACATGACAATATTTTATATCACCAATTGAGCTTGGAGCTTTTAAAGGCTCGAAATCGAAAACGTGTTTGGACACATCTGGCTGGGCAACTGCAATTGAATCACCTCGTTGCAGATGAAAACTAATGGCAGCATTGAAAATGGAGACTGCACACAGAGATCCCTTTGAATCAGCAGCAACACAGTAGTATGGTGGTTGCTCTAAATGTTGGCCGATGTCGGCAACAATTCGCAAAAGGCACACTTTCTCGAAAGAATTTTTGGAATTAATAATTGAGCTGCAATCAACAAGTTCCTTCAAAGAGCAAGGCTTTAAATCAATAAGCTTTTCGGTTTTAGAATCCTTGAACGGCTCCCGGTAACATCCCAATTGACTAATCTCGAACTTCGATGTAATTTTCTCAAATTGTTTTAACTTTAGTCCACCCCTGTTAGCTACAAGGTCAGATATTTTTGTCAGCAGTACTTCCAATTGAGTAGCTTGACTTTCAGCTTCTTCCCAAAGCGGGTCAATTTTTGAGGCTAAACAGATAAGTGAGGATTACAAATTTTTAGGAATTAGGAATAATTAGGAATCGTTAGGAATAATCTGACTATTTAGATGTGTTCCTCCCAAAAATTAAAAGATAGTTGTTTCTTTGCCAAAAATGTCTTCTAGATCTGCGGTATCAAAGCGACAGATAAGGAAGTGCTAAACCATTTTGACAAAATTCTTTATTTTTTTTTTACTATTTCGATGTAAATTTAAAAAAACGTCTAAGGTATGAATGGTTTTGAAAATCACATTGAAACATACCCGGCAGATTGCCGGAAAATAGCCGCCGTTGATTCCAATAAGCATGATTGGGATTGAAATAACAGAAGATATTGAAAAAAAAAGATTTTTGTACGAATTTTTGTACGAAAAAGATTTTTGTACGAAAAAAGACTTTTGTACAAAAAAGATTTTTGTACGAAAAAGATTTTTGTATATTAAAAAAAAGTCCGATTTATTTTGATGGCATTTCGTAGTTGAACATACTTTTATTTCTTAGAGAGAGGCTACAGGGGCTCCTATCAATAACAATAAGCATTAGAGATGGTAACTAAGACTTATAGGAACGACGTTCAAATAGCGGGCATCTAAAATTGGGCTTTATGGGTTTATCCCGTTTCTATTTCTGACTTCAATTTTTTATACCGACTCTGTTCATTTTGAATTGCTTTGCTTAGCAACTGATGTTCAAATTCACTATTAGCAGAATGAGAGAAGAGAGAAACTAGCCTAGAGAAGTCAAAAAGATTTCACGCAAAATGTCGAAAAGGCGGCAAAATGGTAAAGCGAAAAAAAGTTTGAGAAAGTAAAAAAAAAATACGAGCGCAATAATAGCCGGCTGAGAAGATGAGGGCGGCTATTAAAAAAGTCATCTAAAGAAGAAAATTGACAGCTGAAGAAAGAGCATGGTTGAATGCGAAAAAGAGCTGCGATTGCTTCACAGACTTGTCGTCTTCCAAATAAAATATAGCTGGCAGATTGCCAGAAAATAGCCGCAATAGATTCGTAGATCGACAGTCTAAAAAAACAGTAAAAAAGACAGACCAAAAAAACTCGTCTTTTCATTGAAGGCTGATCTGTTATATTTTGATTTAAAAATCTGTATAAGTTATTGCTGCCTCTATTAGCTGATCTCATTTAACTTTTGTTTAGAGTGACACACACCCATTTGACCTTATCTCTTTGAATCAAAGTAAATAAAATTCAATTTCAAAGTGAGGAAGTCATTTTTAAGAGTGAGGAAAGTCAAGTGTGACCAAAAATTTAATCACGCGAATGAACAAAAAAAACTCGCTCCACTCGCTCCAGGACAAGTCCTGACAAACAATTCAAAGAATTTTCATTGACTTAACAAACAACTAGACCTAGAACGGACAATGAGTGAATTGGAAAAACCATTTCTAAAAAAAATCAGATGAAAAAAAAACAAAAAAAGACAGAAAATCAATGTCAAAATGCTGCTAGGGAGAACAAAAAACCACTAGTGAGATATGTAATTTTGACTCTAACAAAAAACTAGGTCCAGAATGAGCTGTGAATGGATTGGGAAAACTATTTAGAAAAAAAAATCCGATCCAAAAAATCGAAAAAAACAGTAAAAATCAGAGTGAAATTGCCACATGAGAACAAAAAACCACTACCGAGAAACCGAATTTTTGTTCAAACACCGTTTTCTCACTCTACTTAGCGAAAAATTTCACGCCGCAAAACCACTCGCTTTTTCGCTCCACTTCCTGTTTCGGCGTGACCAAAATCACTACTCCAATTTGACTTCAAAAATCATGAAAATGTGTGAACAGATCTTAAAAAAAAGACAGCGCCCCAATACAATTCAAATTCTTTGAATTGTAAAAAAAACCAAGAGAAGGCCAATAATAGCCCCAGCCATCGCTGTGCGGCTATTAAAAAAAACTAAATACCCGGCGGATTGCCGAAAAAAGCCCTAATGGATTCCCGAACCCAGACTGCGGTTGATGGAACAGAAAAAAAATGAAAAATCGATTTCTTTACTAAAAGATTTCAAAAGTACGAGTTATTCTAATGTCAGGAACATACGAAAACTGTCAAAAAAAACTTGAAACATCGACCAAAAACCCAAAAAACTACCAAAAACTCCACAAAAATTGGTACAAAAATTTTGATAACATAGCTGGCAGACCACCAGAAAATATCCGCAATAGCTTCGTAGATCTCCAGTCTCAAAAAGCTAGTAAGAGAAGCATAGCCAAAAAAGGAACTTCTTTCTATTATATGCTAGATGTTACATTTTGATTAAGAGTCTGCTGAACTTATTGCTGCTTCTATTAGCTGCCCTAAAATCACCGTCACTTAGAGTGACAAACATTCACTTGACCTCATCTCTTTGAAATAAAGCTAAGAAAAGTCAAATTCAGAGTAAGGAAGTCATTTTTGAGAGTGAGGTAAGTTACGTGTAACCAAAAACTTAATAATTCGAATATAGAAAAATTAGCTCCAATCAGAGTACAAAATGGCGTCACGCACGCAGATCACGTCAGCTCTGGCATGATAAATACTCTGCCTCAGTTGAACGTTTATTGTAAAAGATTTGATAACAAAATAACTAAACAACCTAAGAATTCAGAGGTACAACCAATTCACAACACATTCAGAGGTACAAACTTAGCTGGCAGATTGTCAGAAAATTCCCGCAGTAGTTTTGTATATCTGCAGTCTCAAAAAGATAAAAGAAACAGACCGAAAAACAAATTTTTTAAATTTAAAGCTGAAATGTTAGATTTTGATTAAGCAACAAACAAGAAAATAGCAAATTTTATCGTAAAAAATTCTAACATTTAAGACACTAACATCTTGAAAACTATTCCAAGGCCACTAAAAACTATCCGGCAACCCATTACTTAGCCCTAAAAAAGATTCATTGGCTCACAAAGATAGCAACTCAAATAATGATAAAATGTTCTAATAAAACTAGAAAAAATAGCAAAATAACACATCTTTGTGTAATTAAGTTTGCATTACCAAAATATATACCTCAAAAAACAATTAAGAAGCATTATTTCGAGCTTACACAAAGACTACTAGGACCTTAGGCAAATGACAATTGAAGTCCTGTTTCAGAAAAAACTGAAACCGATAAAAAAGAACACAAAATTGTGAACGAAAAAATTCAGAAGTGACCTTTTCACCTTGAAATTAGACGTTCTCTTAGACTTCAGAACATTAGGCACCTTAAAGACTACTTAAGTCAGCTCAAATACTACTAAATCAACAATAGAGGGTTTGTATTGCAACTTAATGCCCGCTGAGCGTTACCTGTTTGAAGCCAAAAGTCATCAGAAAAATGTGAACACATCTTAAAAAAAGACAGCTCACCAATACAATCCGTTGCAATGTAAAAAACCAAGAGAATAGCCTCAGATATTGCTTTGCGGCTATTACAAAATTGTATTTCAAAACCAATCCGTTGCTACCAGGGTCTACAACTAATCTGTAGAATGGCTAAAAACGGAAAAACGTCAAGCTGTAAACGGCAAAAAAACAAAACATTTAAAAACATGAAAAAAATGACAATATTTATATTTGAGAGTCGCCAAAAAATTGGGTCAGTTCTATCTTCCAAACAATTTATGCTTCACTAACATAGCCGGCAGATTGCCCGAATAGCTGCGAAAGAAGAGACTTGCGTGCCGTATGATAGAGATAGAAATAGATACAGAAATAAGTTGGAAAAGTTATCCACGCCGCTCAAAAAGCTATGTAAAAAATAAACGATAAATTAATTAAGCTTGTTCAAGTTCATTGCGCAGAGTCTTTTTCATTAGGGACCATTATTACACATATGAGTTCCTTTGATCTTAAACTGATTCAAAATAAACTTAAATTTTAAAGTGCAAAAGTCATTTTTATTGAGTGAGGTAAGTCACTTATGATCAAAATCTAAACACGCAAAGAACTTTTGCTAGAGAGAGTGAAAAATGACGTCACGCTCGCAAAAACAGTTAGTGAGAGGATGAAGTCATTCAGAAAATTTGACTTTTCAGCTTTGAGGTGTGAGAAAATGTAAAACGAAAAAAGAGCGTCAGACGACGAAACAAAAAACGTAGCCGGAAGAATTCCGGAAGCGACTCGAAGCGTTAAAACTTCGCTAACAAAACCGTAATTGCAGCGGAAGCCACTACCTTTTGTATTAAACCATTAACTCACTACCTCTCCAGGTCTGCTAAAAAAAAATTGGTGAAACTTAAACCACTGTCAACAAGAGAAACAAAATGCAGCAAAATTTTCTATTATTAAAAACGTTTGGTAACGTTAAAAAATCCAAAATAATTAAGGTGCTCAGAAACCTAATAGTCTGAAAAAGCTGGCGAGGTTATCAATAGCCCTCAAATAATTCATGATTCTAATCTGAAAAAGATCGCGAAAGCAAACGGCAGATAATAATCTTAGAAACTAAGTTAAATCTTTTCAAAAATGAAAGCTCAAATTTAAGAATCAGAAAACACCTATAATTACACTTCTAATCAATCACTACGATTAAGACAAAAAACAACACACACATACTGTTCCTCTTTGTAGATAAGCTAGACAACATGATTTCATACTAAATCAAAAATAAAATTGATCATAGAAAAGACATAAGCAGCAGAAGAATATTCAAAAACAAAAAATCGTTTAAATTAACACAAAGGCCGGAAGAAAGCTGCAGTAGAGTCATACGTGGAAATTTTGGAAGAAGCTTGCTATCAAACTCTCAGTACTGCCTTTTGTCGAATGAAATCAATTGCACACCAAAGAAATGACAAAAATCTAAGAAAAAGCTGAAATCGTTCATTTTTTACAACTAAAAAATCAATATACCGAAAATAAAATTAGGTGCCAGGACAAAACTCGAATGAAAACAACTAGAATGTGAAGAATATGGGCACAATGTAAGGAACACCGTAACAAAAGGAGTTTCTTGATTTTTGAAAGTTTAAAACCAATTTAAAAAATTCAAGAAAAACGAATACATTTCATTGTTCAGCATTCAAGACAGAGAAAAGATAACTAGTCATCCGATACAAAAATCTATCCTCAAAAAAGACACCAAAAAGTAGGAAAAAGCAGAATTCATAAATAAGAAACATTGAAACATTTTGCAAAAAAAATGCTCAAAGAACTTTTAAGTTAAGACTGCATTTATGAAAAAGATTTAACTGTTTTCTCAAAACTTAACGCCAAAAAATGATTGAATTTTCTTTGAAACGAAATTAAAGTCCCTCATGTTGCACAAAAATCTATTTCTAGCAATTACAAAATTACAAACAAAAAACAAACGAAAAACTGACGAAAATCGGAAAAAACTACCAAAATCGGATTAGCATATATACAAATTTATTGAACAAAATTACATCGAGGTAGAAAGAGGCGTCGACTATAGGAATTTTCAGCGAGAGAAATTGCTATATTAACTGATTTTTGACAAAAAACGGTAAAAGATCCAAAAAAGAAGAAATTAAAAGAAAAAAGCCAAAAATTAACAAAAAAATCAAGAATTATGTACCAATTTTTAACTTGAAACGCATTTTCAGGC
Organism: Convolutriloba macropyga; assembly: GCF_964194025.1. Classification (NCBI taxonomy): domain Eukaryota; kingdom Metazoa; phylum Xenacoelomorpha; order Acoela; family Convolutidae; genus Convolutriloba; species Convolutriloba macropyga. Next base: position 40,774,572 of record NC_134469.1, read on the forward strand.
TCTGCAAAAGACTGTGGCATCAATTTCCGAGGTTTACATTTCAATATAGTATCGAATAAAATTTATTTCTACAAGGAACCAAATTAAAAGCAAAAAATTTGGGCCACTTAGACGAAAAAACGGCTAAAAACGGTTATCTTTATGTGCATTTCAGTCAAAAACTACTTTTCAAAGTCAAAAAGTCATTCACTAAACGCAGCGCATGATCAAAACACTTCTCTCGCTTAGCGAAAATCTGTTCACCAAGACAGCTTTTCTCACTTTTGCTTTTAGGTCAAAATGCCGCGTGAACAAATCTACTTCCTGTAAAAAAAAAACCGAGAGAAAACCGCAATATAGCTCCGCACAGCTTACAGCTTCGCAGCTATAAAAAACTATTTAGTGGCCCAACAACGAGTCTACAGTCTTGAAAAGTTTCATTGGACCCGAAAACTAAAAAAAAATGAAAAGAAAAAGGGGACAAAAACTTGAAAGAAAGCAAAACTTTTGCAAATAGCAGAATTCAAAAGAGCATTTAAAAATTACCTAAAAGTACCTAAAATTCCTAAATTATTACTACAATGAGCCAAAATCTTAGTGAGAGTCACGTGAAAAACTCAACAAGCCCTCATCATCCTTAAAAACAAAACGACAATACAGTGAGCAACATATTCCAGCAAAAACCAATTCATAAATAAGAAACATTGAAACATTTTGCAAAAAAAATGGTCAAAGAACTTTTAAGTTAAGACTGCATTTATGAAAAAGATTTAACTGTTTTCTCAAAACTTAACGCCAAAAAATGATTGAATTTTCATTGAAACGAAATTAAAGTCCCTCATGTTGCACAAAAATCTATTTCTAGCAATTACAAACAAAAAACAAACGAAAAACTGACGAAAATCGGAAAAAACTACCAAAATCGGATTAGCATATATACAATTTTATCGAACAAAATTACATCGAGGTAGAAAGAGGCGTCGACTATAGGAATTTTCAGCGAGAGAAATTGCTATATTAACTGATTTTTGACAAAAAACGGTAAAAGATCCAAAAAAGAAGAAATTAAAAGAAAAAAGCCAAAAATTAACAAAAAAAATCAAGAATTATGTACCAATTTTTAACTTGAAACGCATTTTCAGGCTCTGCAAAACACTGTGGCATCAATTTCCGAGGTTTACATTTCAATATAGTATCGAATAAAATTTATTTCTACAAGGAACCAAATTAAAAGCAAAAAATTTGGGCCACTTAGACGAAAAAACGGCTAAAAACGGTTATCTTTATGTGCATTTCAGTCAAAAACTACTTTTCAAAGTCAAAAAGTCATTCACTAAACGCAGCGCATGATCAAAACACTTCTCTCGCTTAGCGAAAATCTGTTCACCAAGACAGCTTTTCTCACTTTTGCTTTTAGGTCAAAATGCCGCGCGAACAAATCTACTTCCTGTAAAAAAAAACCGAGAGAAAACCGCAATATAGCTCCGCACAGCTTACAGCTTCGCAGCTATAAAAAACTATTTAGTGGCCCAACAACGAGTCTACAGTCTTGAAAAGTTTCATTGGACCCGAAAACTAAAAAAAAATGAAAAGAAAAAGGGGACAAAAACTTGAAAGAAAGCAAAACTTTTGCAAATAGCAGAATTCAAAAGAGCATTTAAAAATTACCTAAAAGTACCTAAAATTCCTAAATTATTACTACAATGAGCCAAAATCTTAGTGAGAGTCACGTGAAAAATTCAACAAGCCCTCATCATCCTTAAAAACAAAACGACAATACAGTGAGCAACATATTCCAGCAAAAACCAAAACCCGAATAAGTAATTAAAAAATCGTTAAGTAGTAAAAATCAGATAATGATCACCAAACTTGAGAACTCATCTAACAAGACGAAAATCAAAGAACCCTCCAACTAAATTAAAGGTCGGTCGGCAAAGTAGTCAAATTCTTATAAATAAGAACCTCCCTTCCCACAATCATTTTGTCTCCTCTAAACATGTCAGACTACTAAGGCGTAAGGCTCTAAGAGAGCTGCTTAGCAATTTAATGCCACCCGGGCTGGATTTACCTATTCATCCCGTTTTTGAGATCGAGAAGTTCAAAGCGTCAGAAAAATTCCGTAAAGCGAAAAATCGCTTTAGAAAGACCGTAGAACTAAAATATTTTCGAAAGGTTGTTTGAGAACAATTAACAAGATCAAAAATGAGCACTTCGAACCTAAAGTATCTTAAATTTGCAAAACTTAGTTCTGGATATGCTTTCCAAGTGAACACTAAATGAACGAAAACGCAACCTGACATCTACCAAAGTTAAAAACCAAAATGCATTTGATATACTTTCAGGTATATTTATTTCTATAATTAAGATAATTTCAAACAACTTTGTTGGAGAAAAATTCACAACTTCATAAAATGAGCAATTCGATCAAAACTTATCTTCAATTTGAAAATATTAGATTTGGATATAATTTCCAATTGAACACTAAATGAACGAAAACGCGATTTGACATTTACCAAAAACCAAAAAGCATGTGATCATTTTTCAGGTATATTTATTTCGTTGATCGACATGAGAAACCCAATCAACATAGCTGGCAGATAACCAGAAAATAGACGCAGTAACTTCGTAGATCTGCAGTCTCAAAAAAAGTAAAAGAAACAGACCAAAAAGCATTTTTTAAAATAATGCTGAGATGTTATATTTTCATTAGGAATCTGTTTGAGTTTTTTTGCTCTCAAATAACCTTCAAATAGAATGATACACAGTCAATCAAAAACTTAATCAAGCGAATGAAAAAAAAATAATCACACCAATAATAACGAAAATGATATCCCGCACGCAATTGTGTTGAAATTGCATGAACAAATGAGCAAAAAGCAGATTTGAAGTGATTGTGAAGACATATGGTCGTAACAAAAATCTAGACGACGAAATGAAAAACTTGGCCGGAAGCAACTCGAACCGCCGGAACTTCAGCAGCTGAGCCGTAGCTACAGCCAAAACCATTATCTTTTTGACATAAAACAGTTATTCCTTACCGCACAATATTTGTATAAAAAAATTGGTAAAAACTTATACCTCATAACGAGAAAGATTCGAGCAGGGACATTATTAAATCAAGCTAACATAAAAAAAAGTACATCATTTAGAAAATAAATCTAAAGACATTATCTTTACAGAAAACAGTCACTGTGATATGTTGATACGCTACCTTTACTTTCATATTACTAATAACATCTCTGGTAACGTCCAAAATTGGCCAAAATTCATGGAAAAACCGCAAAAATATTTATTGGCTCAAAAAAACTGACCGGGCTAATTAGTCACGAAGCAACGAATAATTTTTGAACAACACTTCAGAGCTCAACAATTAACTCTGCGATCCAAAAGACACAATCGGAAAACATAAGGCAGTTAAAAACAAAAACGGAAGGAGCAGAGTAAAACAAAGGCAAAAACAGAAAGAACAGAGTAACACTCAATAGCAAAAAAATCGTTTGTTGAGAAGCTAGAACCCTCTAAAAATTCACAAGAACTAAAAATCGGTCAAATTTTTTTTAATGCTGCTGAGAAGTTATATTTTTAAAAGAATCTGTTCGAGTTTTCTGCTCTCAAATAACCGTCAATTAGAATGATACGCACTCATTTGACCTTATCGCTTTGAAAAGTCAGTTTCACAGTGAGGAAGTCATCATTGAGAGTGAGGTAAGTCACGCTTGATCAAAAACCTAATAACGCGAATGAAAAAATACTCGCACCAATAAGAGTAAAATAACTTCCCACACGCAATTCTGTAGAAATCGCATAAAAAAGAACAAGACGCAGAGTTGAAGTGAATGTGAAGACATCTGGTCGTAACAAAAATCTAGACAACGAAATAAAAAACTTGGCCGGAAGCAAATCGAACCGCCGGAACTTCAGCAGCTGAGCCGTAGCTACAGCCAAAACCATTATTTTTTGACATAAAACAGCTATCCTTACCGCACCATATTTGTATTAAAAAATTGGTAAAAATTTATACCTCATAACAAGAAAAAACAAGTACATCATTTAGAAAAAAAATCTAAAGACATTATCTTTACAGAAAACAGTCAATGTGATATGTTGATACGCTACCTTTACTTTCATATTATTAATAACATCCCTGGTAACGTCCAAAATTGGCCAGAATTCATAAAAAAAGACGCAAAAAAATTCATAGGCTCAAAAAAATGACCGCGCTAAATAGTCACGAAGCAACGAATAATTTTTGAACATTTCAGAGCTCAACAATTAACTCTGCGATCCAAAACACACAATCGGAAAGCATAAGGCAGTTAAAAACAAAAACAGAAGGAACAGAGTAAAACAAAGGCAAAAACAGAAGGAACAGAGTAACACTCAATAGCAAAAAAAATCGTTTGTTGAGAAGCTAGGACCCTCTAAAAATTCACAAGAACTAAAAATCGGTAATTTTTTTTTAAAATGCTGCTGAGAAGTTATATTTTTAAAAGAATCTGTTCGAGTTTTCTGCTCTCAAATAACCGTCAATTAGAATGATACGCACTCATTTGACCTTATCTCTTTGAAAAGTCAGTTTCACAGTGAGGAAGTCATTATTGAGAGTGAGGTAAGTCACGCTTGATCAAAAACCTAATAACGCGAATGAAAAAATACTCGCACCAATAAGAGTAAAATAACTTCCCACACGCAATTCTGTAGAAATCGCATAAAAAGAACAAGACGCAGAGTTGAAGTGAATGTGAAGACATCTGGTCGTAACAAAAATCTAGACGACGAAATAAAAAACTTGGCCGGAAGCAATCCGGAAGCAAATCGAACCGCCGGAACTTCAGCAGCTGAGCCGTAGCTACAGCCAAAACCATTATTTTTTGACATAAAACAGCTATCCTTACCGCGCCATATTTGTATAAAAAAAATTGGTAAAAATTTATACCTCATAACGAGAAAGATTCGAGCAGGGACATTATTAAATCAAGCTAACATAAAAACAAGTACATCATTTAGAAAAAAAAACTAAAGACATTATCTTTACAGAAAACAGTCACTGTGATATGTTGATACGCTACCTTTACTTTCATATTACTAATGAAAACCGCAAAAATATTTATTGGCTCAAAAAAACTGACCGGGCTAAATAGTCACGAAGCAACGAATAATTTTTGAACAACATTTCAGAGCTCAACAATTAACTCTGCGATCCAAAAGACACAATCGGAAAGCATAAGGCAGTTAAAAACAAAAACAGAAGGAACAGAGTAAAACAAAGGCAAAAACAGAAGGAACAGAGTAACACTCAATAGCAAAAAAAATCGTTTGTTGAGAAGCTAGAACCCTCTAAAAATTCACAAGAACTAAAAATCGGTAATTTTTTTTTTAAAATGCTGCTGAGAAGTTATATTACTAAAAGAATCTGTTCGAGTTTTCTGCTCTCAAATAACCGTCAATTAGAATGATACGCACTCATTTGACCTTATCTCTTTGAAAAGTCAGTTTCACAGTGAGGAAGTCATTATTGAGAGTGAGGTAAGTCACGCTTGATCAAAAACCTAATAACGCGAATGAAAAAATACTCCCACCAATAAGAGTAAAATAACTTCCCACACGCAATTCTGTAGAAATCGCATAAAAAAGAACAAGACGCAGAGTTGAAGTGAATGTGAAGACATCTGGTCGTAACAAAAATCTAGACGACGAAATAAAAAACTTGGCCGGAAGCAATCCGGAAGCAAATCGAACCGCCGGAACTTCAGCAGCTGAGCCGTAGCTACAGCCAAAACCATTATTTTTTGACATAAAACAGCTATCCTTACCGCGCCATATTTGTATAAAAAAATTGGTAAAAATTTATACCTCATAACGAGAAAGATTCGAGCAGGGACATTATTAAATCAAGCTAACATAAAAACAAGTACATCATTTAGAAAAAAAATCTAAAGACATTTTCTTTACAGAAAACAGTCACTGTGATATGTTCATACGCTACCTTTACTTTCATATTATTAATAACATCCCTGGTAACGTCCAAAATTGGCCAGAATTCATAAAAAAACGCAAAAAAATTCATAGGCTCAAAAAAAATGACCGCGCTAAAGTCACGAAGCAACGAATAATTTTTGAACATTTCAGAGCTCAACAATTAACTCTGCGATCCAAAATACACAATCGGAAAGCATAAGGCACTTAAAAACAAAAACAGAAGGAACAGAGTAAAACAAAGGCAAAAACAGAAGGAACAGAGTAAGACTCAATAGCAAAAAAATCGTTTGTTGAGAAGCGAGAACCCTCTAAAAATTCACAAGAGCTAAAAATCGGTCGAATTTTTTTTTAAATCCTGAGAAGTTATAATTTTAAAAGAATTTGTTCAAGTTTTCTGCTCTCAAATAGCCGTCAATTAGAATGATACGCACTCATTTGACCTTATCTCTTTGAAAAGTCAGTTTCACAGTGAGGAAGTCATTATTGAGAGTGAGGTAAGTCACGCTTGATCAAAAACCTAATAACGCGAATGAAAAAACACTCGAAACCAATAAGAGTGAAAATGACTTTCCACACGCAATTCTGTAGAAATCGCATAAAAAAGAACAAGACGCAGAGTTGAAGTGATTGTGAAGACATATGGTCGTAACAAAAATCTAGACGACGAAATAAAAAAACTTGGCCGGAAGCAACTCGAACCGCCGGAACTTCAGCAGCTGAGCCGTAGCTACAGCCAAAACCGTTATTTTTTGACATAAAACAGCTATTCCTTAACGCACCATATTTGTATAAAAAAATTGGTAAAAATTTATACCTCATAACGAGAAAGATTCGAGGAAGGACATTATTAAATCAAGCTAACATAAAAAAAGTACATCATTTAGAAAATAAATCTAAAGACATTATCTTTACAGAAAACAGTCACTGTGATATGTTTATACGCTACTTTTACTTTCATATTACTAATAACATCTCTGGTAACGTCCAAAAATGGCCAGAATTCATGGAAAAAGACGAAAAAAAAATTCATAGGCTCAAAAGAAAATGACCGGGCTAAATAGTCACGAAGCAACGAATAATTTTTGAACAACATTTCAGAGCTCAACAATTAACTCTGCGATCCAAAAGACACAATCGGAAAGCATAAGGCAGTTAAAAACAAAAAAAGAAGGAACAGAGTAAAACAAAGGCAAAAACAGAAGGAACAGAGTAAGACTCAATAGCAAAAAAATCGTTTGTTGAGAAGCGAGAACCCTCTAAAAATTCACAAGAACTAAAAATCGGTCAATTTTTTTAAAATGCTGCTGAGAAGTTATATTTTTAAAAGAATCTGTTCGAGTTTTCTGCTCTCAAATAACCGTCAATTAGAATGATACGCACTCATTTGACCTTATCTCTTTGAAAAGTCAGTTTCACAGTGAGGAAGTCATTATTGAGAGTGAGGTAAGTCACGCTTGATCAAAAACCTAATAACGCGCATGAAAAAATACCCGCACCAATAAGAGTGAAAATGACTTCCCACACGCAATTCTGTAGAAATCGCATAAAAAAGAACAAGACGCAGAGCTGAAGTGATTGTGAAGACATATGGTCGTAACAAAAATCTAGACGACGAAATAAAAAACTTGGCCGGAAGCGACTCGAACCGCCGGAACTTCAGCAGCTGAGCCGTAGCTACAGCCAAAACCATTATCTTTTTGACATAAAACAGCTATTCCTTACCGCACCATATTTGTATAAAACAAATGGTAAAAATTTATACCTCAAAACGAGAAAGATTCGAGCAAGGACATTATTAAATCAAGCTAACATAAAAACAAGTACATCATTTAGAAAATAACTCCAAAGACGTTATCTTTACAGAAAACAGTCACTGTGATATGTTGATACGCTACCTTTACTTTCATATTACTAATGAAAACCGCAAAAATATTTATTGGCTCAAAAAAACTGACCGGGCTAAATAGTCACGAAGCAACGAATAATTTTTGAACAACATTTCAGAGCTCAACAATTAACTCTGCGATCCAAAAGACACAATCGGAAAGCATAAGGCAGTTAAAAACAAAAACAGAAGGAACAGAGTAAAACAAAGGCAAAAACAGAAGGAACAGAGTAACACTCAATAGCAAAAAAAAATCGTTTGTTGAGAAGCTAGAACCCTCTAAAAATTCACAAGAACTAAAAATCGGTCGAATTTTTTTTAAAATGCTGCTGAGAAGTTATATTTTTAAAAGAATCTGTTCGAGATTTCTGCTCTCAAATAACCGTCAATTAGAATGATACGCACTCATTTGACCTTATCTCTTTGAAAAGTCAGTTTCACAGTGAGGAAGTCATTATTGAGAGTGAGGTAAGTCACGCTTGATCAAAAACCTAATAACGCGAATGAAAAAATACTCGCACCAATAAGAATGAAAATAACTTCCCACACGCAATTCTGTCGAAATCGCATAAAAAAGAACAAGACGCAGAGTTGAAGTGAATGTGAAGACATCTGGTCGTAACAAAAATCTAGACGACGAAAAAAAAACTTGGCCGGAAGCAATCCGGAAGCAAATCGAACCGCCGGAACTTCAGCAGCTGAGCCGTAGCTACAGCCAAAACCGTTATTTTTTGACATAAAACAGCTATCCTTACCGCACCATATTTGTATAAAAAAATTGGTAAAAATTTATACCTCATAACGAGAAAGATTCGAGCAGGGACATTATTAAATCAAGCTAACATAAAAACAAGTACATCATTTAGAAAAAATCTAAAGACATTATCTTTACAGAAAACAGTCACTGTGATATGTTTATACGCTACTTTTACTTTCATATTACTAATAACATCTCTGGTAACGTCCAAAAATGGCCAGAAATCATGGAAAAAGACGCAAAAAAAATTCATAGGCTCAAAAAAAAATGACCGGGCTAAATAGTCACGAAGCAACGAATAATTTTTGAAAAACATTTCAGAGCTCAACCATTAACTCTGCGATCCAAAAGACACAATCGGAAAGCATAAGGCAGTTAAAAACAAAAACAGAAGGAACAGAGTAAAACAAAGGCAAAAACAGAAGGAACAGAGTAACACTCAATAGCAAAAAATCGTTTGTTGAGAAGCGAGGAGAACCCTCTTAAAATTCACAAGAACTAAAAATCAGTCAAATTTTTTTTAAAATGCTGCTGAGAAGTTATATGTTTAAAAGAATCTGTTCGAGTTTTCTGCTCTCAAATAATCGTCAATTAGAATGATACGCACTCATTTGACCTTATCTCTTTGAAAAGTCAGTTTCACAGTGAGGAAGTCATTATTGAGAGTGAGGTAAGTCACGCTTGATCAAAAACCTAATAACGCGAATGAAAAAATACTCGCACCAATAAGAGTGAAAATGACTTCCCACACGCAATTCTGTAGAAATCGCATAAAAAAGAACAAGACGCAGAGTTGAAGTGATTGTGAAGACATATGGTCGTAACAAAAATCTAGACGACGAAATAAAAAACTTGGCCGGAAGCAACTCGAACCGCCGGAACTTCAGCAGCGGAGCCGTAGCTACAGCCAAAACCATTATCTTTTTGACATAAAACAGCTATTCCTTACCGCACCATATTTGTATAAAAAAAATAGGTAAAAATTTATACCTCATAACGAGAAAGATTCGAGGAAGAACATTATTAAATCAAGCTAACATAAAAAAAAGTACATCATTTAGAAAATAAATCTAAAGACATTATCTTTACAGAAAACAGTCACTGTGATATGTTTATACGCTACTTTTACTTTCATATTACTAATAACATCTCTGGTAACCTCCAAAAATGGCCAGAATTCATGGAAAAAGACGCAAAAAAAATTCATAGGCTCAAAAAAAAATGACCGGGCTAAATAGTCACGAAGCAACGAATAATTTTTGAAAAACATTTCAGAGCTCAACAATTAACTCTGCGATCCAAAAGACACAATCGGAAAGCATAAGGCAGTTAAAAACAAAAACAGAAGGAACAGAGTAAAACAAAGGCAAAAACAGAAGGAACAGAGTAACACTCAATAGCAAAAAAAATCGTTTGTTGAGAAGCTAGAACCCTCTAAAAAATCACAAGAACTAAAAATCGGTCGAATTTTTTTTAAAATGCTGCTGAGAAGTTATATTTTTAAAAGAATCTGTTCGAGTTTTCTGCTCTCAAATAACCGTCAATTAGAATGATACGCACTCATTTGACCTTATCTCTTTGAAAAGTCAGTTTCACAGTGAGGAAGTCATTATTGAGAGTGAGGTAAGTCACGCTTGATCAAAAACCTAATAACGCGAATGAAAAAATACTCGCACCAATAAGAGTGAAAAAACTTCCCGCACGCAATTCTGTTCAAATTGCATGAACAAATGAACGAAAAGCAGATTTGAAGTGATTGTGAAGACATTGTTGTAACAAAAATCTCGACGACTAAATAAAAAACACGCCCGGAAGCACTCTGGAAGAAACTCGAACCGCCGGAACTTAGCCACCAGCTGAACAGTAGCTACAGCCAAAACCATTAGCTTTTTGATTTAAAACAGCTATTCTTTACCGCATTATATTTGAATTAATTGATAAAAATTTATATCTCGGAACGAGAAAGATTTGAGCAATGACATTATAAAAACAAGCTGAGATAAAATACGCACATCATTTAGACACAAAAAACTTAAAACTAAGGACATTATTTTTTACAGAAAACAGTCACTGATATCTTGATACGCTAGCTTTCATAATAGTAAAAACATCTGGTATCTTCCAAAATTGGCCAAATATCATGGAAAAATATGTAAAAACATTCATAGGCTCAACTGACCGCGCTAAATTGTCACCAAGCAGCGAAAATTTTTTGAACAATAATTCAGAGCTCTACAATTAACTCTGCAATACAAAAGACACAATCGGAAAGCATAAGGCAGGTATAAGGCAGGTACCACCAAAAACAAAAGGAACAGAGTAAAACAAAGGCATAAACAAAAGGAACAGAGTAACTCTCAATAGCAAAAAAATTGTTTGTTGAGAAGCTAGAGCCCTCTGCAAATTCGCAAGAACTAAATATCGGTCAAAATTTTTTTAAATGCTGAGATTTTATATTTTTATAAGAACCTATTCGAGTTTTTCTGCTCTCAAATAACCTACGATTAGAGTGACACGCACTCATTTGACCTTATCTCTTTGAATTAAAGTTAAGAAAAGTCAGTTTCAGAGTGAGGAAGTCATTATTGAGAGTGAGGTAATTCACGCGCGATCAAAAACTTAATCACGAGAATGAAAAAAGTACTCGCACCAATAAGAGTGAAAAAACTTCCCGCACGCAATTCTGTTCAAATTGCATGAACAAATGAACGAAAAGCAGATTTGAAGTGATTGTGAAGACATATGGTTGTAACAAAAATCTCGACGACGAAATAAAAAACACGGCCGGAAGCACTCTGGAAGAAACTCGAACCGACGGAACTTCACCAGCTGAACGGTAGCTACAGCCAAAACCATTAGCTTTTTGATTTAAAACAGCTATTCTTTACCGCATCATATTTGAACTATTGATAAAAATTTATACCTCGGAACGAGAACGATTTGAGCAATGACATTATTAAAACAAGCTGAGATAAAACACGTACATCATTTAGACACAAAAAACTTAAACCTAAGGACATTATTTTAACAGAAAACAGTCACTGTGATATGTTGATACGCTACCTTTACTTTCATATTACTAATAACATATCTGGTAACGTCCAAAATTGGCCAGAATTCATAAAAAAAGACGCAAAAATATTCATAGGCTCAAAAAAAATGACCGGGCTAAATAGTCACGAAGCAACGAATAATTTTTGAACAACATTTCAGAGCTCAACAATTAACTCTGCGATCCAAAAGACACAATCGGAAAGAATAAGGCAGTTAAAAACAAAAACAGAAGGAACAGAGTAAAACAAAGGCAAAAACAGAAGGAACAGAGTAACACTCAATAGCAAAAAATCGTTTGTTGAGAAGCGAGAACCCTCTTAAAATTCACAAGAACTAAAAATCAGTCAATTTTTTGCTGCTGAGAAGTTATATGTTTAAAAGAATCTGTTCGAGTTTTCTGCTCTCAAATATTGGTCAATTAGAATGATACGCACTCATTTGACCTTATCTCTTTGAAAAGTCAGTTTCACAGTGAGGAAGTCATTATTGAGAGTGAGGTAAGTCACGCTTGATCAAAAACCTAATAACGCGAATGAAAAAATACTCGCACCAATAAGAGTGAAATAACTTCCCACACGCAATTCTGTAGAAATCGCATAAAAAAGAACAAGACGCAGAGTTGAAGTGATTGTGAAGACATATGGTCGTAACAAAAATCTAGACGACGAAATAAAAAACTTGGCCGGAAGCAACTCGAACCGCCGGAACTTCAGCAGCGGAGCCGTAGCTACAGCCAAAACCATTATCTTTTTGACATAAAACAGCTATTCCTTACCGCACCATATTTGTATAAAAAAAAATTGGTAAAAATTTATACCTCATAACGAGAAAGATTCGAGGAAGGACATTATTAAATCAAGCTAACATAAAAAAAAGTACATCATTTAGAAAATAAATCTAAAGACATTATCTTTACAGAAAACAGTCACTGTGATATGTTTATACGCTACTTTTACTTTCATATTACTAATAACATCTCTGGTAACGTCCCAAAAATGGCCAGAATTCATGGAAAAAGACGCAAAAAAATTCATAGGCTCAAAAAAAAATGACCGGGCTAAATAGTCACGAAGCAACGAATAATTTTTGAACAACATTTCAGAGCTCAACAATTAACTCTGCGATCCAAAAGACACAATCGGAAAGAATAAGGCAGTTAAAAACAAAAACAGAAGGAACAGAGTAAAACAAAGGCAAAAACAGAAGGAACAGAGTAACACTCAATAGCAAAAAATCGTTTGTTGAGAAGCGAGAACCCTCTTAAAATTCACAAGAACTAAAAATCAGTCAATTTTTTGCTGCTGAGAAGTTATATGTTTAAAAGAATCTGTTCGAGTTTTCTGCTCTCAAATATTGGTCAATTAGAATGATACGCACTCATTTGACCTTATCTCTTTGAAAAGTCAGTTTCACAGTGAGGAAGTCATTATTGAGAGTGAGGTAAGTCACGCTTGATCAAAAACCTAATAACGCGAATGAAAAAATACTCGCACCAATAAGAGTGAAATAACTTCCCACACGCAATTCTGTAGAAATCGCATAAAAAAGAACAAGACGCAGAGTTGAAGTGATTGTGAAGACATATGGTCGTAACAAAAATCTAGACGACGAAATAAAAAACTTGGCCGGAAGCAACTCGAACCGCCGGAACTTCAGCAGCGGAGCCGTAGCTACAGCCAAAACCATTATCTTTTTGACATAAAACAGCTATTCCTTACCGCACCATATTTGTATAAAAAAAATTGGTAAAAATTTATACCTCATAACGAGAAAGATTCGAGGAAGGACATTATTAAATCAAGCTAACATAAAAAAAAGTACATCATTTAGAAAATAAATCTAAAGACATTATCTTTACAGAAAACAGTCACTGTGATATGTTTATACGCTACTTTTACTTTCATATTACTAATAACATCTCTGGTAACGTCCCAAAAATGGCCAGAATTCATGGAAAAAGACGCAAAAAAATTCATAGGCTCAAAAAAATGACCGGGCTAAATAGTCACGAAGCAACGAATAATTTTTGAACAACATTTCAGAGCTCAACAATTAACTCTGCGATCCAAAAGACACAATCGGAAAGCATAAGGCAGTTAAAAACAAAAACAGAAGGAACAGAGTAAAACAAAGGCAAAAACAGAAGGAACAGAGTAACACTCAATAGCAAAAAAAATCGTTTGTTGAGAAGCTAGAACCCTCTAAAAATTCACAAGAACTAAAAATCGGTCCGATTTTTTTTTAAATGCTGCTGAGAAGTTATATTTTTAAAAGAATCTGTTCGAGTTTTCTGCTCTCAAATAACCGTCAATTAGAATGATACGCACTCATTTGACCTTATCTCTTTGAAAAGTCAGTTTCACAGTGAGGAAGTCATTATTGAGAGTGAGGTAAGTCACGCTTGATCAAAAACCTAATAACGCGAATGAAAAAATACTCGCACCAATAAGAGTGAAATAACTTCCCACACGCAATTCTGTAGAAATCGCATAAAAAAGAACAAGACGCAGAGTTGAAGTGATTGTGAAGACATATGGTCGTAACAAAAATCTAGACGACGAAATAAAAAACTTGGCCGGAAGCAACTCGAACCGCCGGAACTTCAGCAGCGGAGCCGTAGCTACAGCCAAAACCATTATCTTTTTGACATAAAACAGCTATTCCTTACCGCACCATATTTGTATAAAAAAAAATTGGTAAAAATTTATACCTCATAACGAGAAAGATTCGAGGAAGGACATTATTAAATCAAGCTAACATAAAAAAAAGTACATCATTTAGAAAATAAATCTAAAGACATTATCTTTACAGAAAACAGTCACTGTGATATGTTTATACGCTACTTTTACTTTCATATTACTAATAACATCTCTGGTAACGTCCCAAAAATGGCCAGAATTCATGGAAAAAGACGCAAAAAAATTCATAGGCTCAAAAAAAAATGACCGGGCTAAATAGTCACGAAGCAACGAATAATTTTTGAACAACATTTCAGAGCTCAACAATTAACTCTGCGATCCAAAAGACACAATCGGAAAGAATAAGGCAGTTAAAAACAAAAACAGAAGGAACAGAGTAAAACAAAGGCAAAAACAGAAGGAACAGAGTAACACTCAATAGCAAAAAATCGTTTGTTGAGAAGCGAGAACCCTCTTAAAATTCACAAGAACTAAAAATCAGTCAATTTTTTGCTGCTGAGAAGTTATATGTTTAAAAGAATCTGTTCGAGTTTTCTGCTCTCAAATATTGGTCAATTAGAATGATACGCACTCATTTGACCTTATCTCTTTGAAAAGTCAGTTTCACAGTGAGGAAGTCATTATTGAGAGTGAGGTAAGTCACGCTTGATCAAAAACCTAATAACGCGAATGAAAAAATACTCGCACCAATAAGAGTGAAATAACTTCCCACACGCAATTCTGTAGAAATCGCATAAAAAAGAACAAGACGCAGAGTTGAAGTGATTGTGAAGACATATGGTCGTAACAAAAATCTAGACGACGAAATAAAAAACTTGGCCGGAAGCAACTCGAACCGCCGGAACTTCAGCAGCGGAGCCGTAGCTACAGCCAAAACCATTATCTTTTTGACATAAAACAGCTATTCCTTACCGCACCATATTTGTATAAAAAAAATTGGTAAAAATTTATACCTCATAACGAGAAAGATTCGAGGAAGGACATTATTAAATCAAGCTAACATAAAAAAAAGTACATCATTTAGAAAATAAATCTAAAGACATTATCTTTACAGAAAACAGTCACTGTGATATGTTTATACGCTACTTTTACTTTCATATTACTAATAACATCTCTGGTAACGTCCCAAAAATGGCCAGAATTCATGGAAAAAGACGCAAAAAAATTCATAGGCTCAAAAAAATGACCGGGCTAAATAGTCACGAAGCAACGAATAATTTTTGAACAACATTTCAGAGCTCAACAATTAACTCTGCGATCCAAAAGACACAATCGGAAAGCATAAGGCAGTTAAAAACAAAAACAGAAGGAACAGAGTAAAACAAAGGCAAAAACAGAAGGAACAGAGTAACACTCAATAGCAAAAAAAATCGTTTGTTGAGAAGCTAGAACCCTCTAAAAATTCACAAGAACTAAAAATCGGTCCGATTTTTTTTTAAATGCTGCTGAGAAGTTATATTTTTAAAAGAATCTGTTCGAGTTTTCTGCTCTCAAATAACCGTCAATTAGAATGATACGCACTCATTTGACCTTATCTCTTTGAAAAGTCAGTTTCACAGTGAGGAAGTCATTATTGAGAGTGAGGTAAGTCATGCTTGATCAAAAACCTAATAACGCGAATGAAAAAATACTCGCACCAATAAGAGTGAAAAAACTTCCCGCACGCAATTCTGTTCAAATTGCATGAACAAATGAACGAAAAGCAGATTTGAAGTGATTGTGAAGACATGGTTGTAACAAAAATCTCGACGACTAAATAAAAAACACGCCCGGAAGCACTCTGGAAGAAACTCGAACCGCCGGAACTTAGCCACCAGCTGAACAGTAGCTACAGCCAAAACCATTAGCTTTTTGATTTAAAACAGCTATTCTTTACCGCATTATATTTGAATTAATTGATAAAAATTTATATCTCGGAACGAGAAAGATTTGAGCAATGACATTATAAAAACAAGCTGAGATAAAATACGCACATCATTTAGACACAAAAAACTTAAAACTAAAGACATTATTTTTTACAGAAAACAGTCACTGATATCTTGATACGCTAGCTTTCATAATAGTAAAAACATCTGGTATCCTCCAAAATTGGCCAAATATCATGGAAAAATATGTAAAAACATTCATAGGCTCAACTGACCGCGCTAAATTGTCACCAAGCAGCGAAAATTTTTTGAACAATAATTCAGAGCTCTACAATTAACTCTGCAATCCAAAAGACACAATCGGAAAGCATAAGGCAGGTATAAGGCAGGTACCACCAAAAACAAAAGGAACAGAGTAAAACAAAGGCATAAACAAAAGGAACAGAGTAACTCTCAATAGCAAAAAAATTGTTTGTTGAGAAGCTAGAGCCCTCGCAAATTCGCAAGAACTAAATATCGGTCAAAATTTTTTTAAATGCTGAGATTTTATATTTTTATAAGAACCTATTCGAGTTTTTCTGCTCTCAAATAACCTACGATTAGAGTGACACGCACTCATTTGACCTTATCTCTTTGAATTAAAGTTAAGAAAAGTCAGTTTCAGAGTGAGGAAGTCATTATTGAGAGTGAGGTAATTCACGCGCGATCAAAAACTTAATCACGAGAATGAAAAAAGTACTCGCACCAATAAGAGTGAAAAAACTTCCCGCACGCAATTCTGTTCAAATTGCATGAACAAATGAACGAAAAGCAGATTTGAAGTGATTGTGAAGACATATGGTTGTAACAAAAACCTCGACGACGAAATAAAAAACACGGCCGGAAGCACTCTGGAAGAAACTCGAACCGACGGAACTTCACCAGCTGAACGGTAGCTACAGCCAAAACCATTAGCTTTTTGATTTAAAACAGCTATTCTTTACCGCATCATATTTGAATTATTAATAAAAATTTATACCTCGGAACGAGAAAGATTTGAGCAATGACATTATTAAAACAAGCTGAGATAAAACACGTACATCATTTAGACACAAAAAACTTAAACCTAAGGACATTATTTTAACAGAAAACAGTCACTGTGATATCTTGATACGCTAGCTTTCATAGTAGTAAAAACATATCTGGCATCTTCCAAAATTGGCCAAGAATCATGGAAAAATAAGTAAAAACATTCATAGGCTAAAAAAACTGACCGCGCTAAATTGTCACCAAGCAACGAATATTTTTTGAACGATATTTCAGAGCTCTACAATTAACTCTGCAATCCAAAAGACAAACTCGGAAAGCATAAGGCAGGTACCACCATAAACAAAAGGAACAGAGTAAAACAAAGGCATAAACAAAAGGAACAGAGTAACTCTCAATAGCAAAAAAATTGTTTGTTGAGAAGCTAGAGCCCTCTGCAAATTCGCAAGAACTAAATATCGGTCAAAGTTTTTTTAAATGCTGAGATTTTATATTTTTATAAGAACCTATTCGAGTTTTTCTGCTCCCAAATAACCTACGATTAAAGTGACACGCACTCATTTGACCTTATCTCTCTGAATTAAAGTTAAGAAAAGTCAGTTTCAGAGTGAGGAAGTCATTATTGAGAGTGAGGTAATTCACGCGCGATCAAAAACTTAATCACGAGAATGAAAAAAGTACTCGCACCAATAACAGTGAAAAAAAACTTCCCGCACGCAATTCTGTTCAAATTGCATGAACAAATGAACGAAAAGCAGATTTGAAGTGATTGTGAAGACAACAAAAATCTCGACGACGAAATAAAAAACACGGCCGGAAGCACTCTGGAAGAAACTCGAACCGCCGGAACTTCACCAGCTGAACGGTAGCTACAGCCAAAACCATTAGCTTTTTGATTTAAAACAGCTATTCTTTACCGCATCATATTTGAGTTATTGATAAAAATTTATACCTCGGAACGAGAAAGAATTGAGCAATGACATTATTAAACCAAGCTGAGATAAAACACGTACATCATTTAGACACTTAAGGAAATTATTTTAACAGAAAACAGTCACTGTGATATCTTGATACGCTAGCTTTCATAGTAGTAAAAACATATCTGGCATCTTCCAAAATTGGCCAAATATCATGGACAAATAAGTAGAAATATTCATAGGCTCAAAAAAAAACTGACCGCGCTAAATTGTCACCAAGCAACGAATATTTTTTGAACGATATTTCAGAGCTCTACAACTAACTCTGCAATCCAAAAGACAAACTCGGAAAGCATAAGGCAGGTACCACCATAAACAAAAGGAACAGAGTAACTCCCAATAGCAAAAAAGTGTTTGTTGAGAAGCTAGAGCCCTCTGCAAATTCGCGAGAATAAAATATCGGTCAGAATTTTTTTAAATGCTGAGATTTTAATTTTTTTTATAAGAACCTATTCGAGTTTTTCTGCTCTCAAATAACCTATGATTAGAGTGACACGCAAAGTCAGTTTCAGAGTGAGGAAGTCATTATTGAGAGTGATGTAAGTCACGCGCGATCAACAACTTAATCACGCGAATGAAAAAAATACTTGCACCATTAAGAATGGAAATGACTTCCAGCACGCAATTGTGGTGATATTACATAAACAAAGGAAGAAAAAGCAGATTTGAAGTGATTGTGAAGACACATGGTCGTAACAAAAATCTTGAGAGCAAATAAAAAATATGACCCGAAGCATTCCGGAAGCAACTCGAACCGCCGGAACTTCACCAGCTGAACGGTAGCTACAGCCAAAACCATTAGCTTTTTGATTTAAAACAGCTATTCTTTACCGCATCATATTTGAATTATTGATAAATATTTAAACCTCGGAATGAGAAATATTTGAGCAATGACATTAATAAAACATGCTGAGATAAAACACGTACATCATTTAGACACAAAAAACTTAAACCTAAGTACATTATTTTAACAGAAAACAGTCACTGTGATATCTTGATACGCTAGCTTTCATAGTAGTAAAAACATATCTGGTATCTTCCAAAATTGGCCAAATATCATGGAAAAATAAGTAAAAATATTCATAAGCTCAAAAAAAACTGACCGCGCTAAATTGTCACCAAGCAACAAATATTTTCTGAACGATATTTCAGAGCTCTACAATTAACTCTGCAATCCAAAAGACAAACTCGGAAAGCACAAGGCAGGTACCACCATAAACAAAAGGAACAGAGTAAAACAAAGGCATAAACAAAAGGAACAGAGTAACTCTAAATAGCAAAAAAATGTTTGTTGAGAAGCTAGAGCCCTCTGCAAATTCGCAAGAACTAACTATCGGTCAGAATTTTGTTAAATGCTGAGATTTTATTTTTTCATAAGAACCTATTCGAGTTTTTCTGCTCTCAAATAAACTACGATTAGAGTGAAACGCACTCATTTGACCTTATCTCTTTGAATTAAAGTGAAGAAAAGTCAGTTTCAGAGTGAGGAAGTCATTATTGAGAGTGATGTAAGTCACGCGCGATCAACAACTTAATCACGCGAATGAAACAAATAATCCCACCATTAAGAATAAAAATGACTTCCAGAACGCAATTGTGGTGATATTACATGAACAAAAAGCAGATTTGAAGTGATTGTGAAGACACATGGTCGTAACAAAAATCTTGAGACCAAATAAAAAATAAGACCCAAAGCATTCCGGAAGCAACTCGAACCACTGACACTTCACCAGCTGAACCTTAGCTACAGACAAAACCATTAGCATTTGGACGAAAAACAGCTATTCTTTACAGCACAATATTTGAAAAGATTGGTAAAAATTTATACCTCATAACGAGAAAGATTTGAGCAGTGAAATTATTAAAACAAGCAAACATAAAAACAAGTACATCATTTAGAGATTTAAAAAACTTAAATTTAAGGACATTATTTTTACAGAAAACAGTCAATGTGATACCTTGATACCGTTAACTTTGATATTACTAAAAATATACCTGGTAATGTCCAAAATATGCCAAAATTCATGGAAAAATGTGCAAATATATTAAAAGGCTCAAAAAAACTCACCGGGCTAAACTGTTACGAAGCAACAAACATTTTTTGAACAATATATCAGAGCTCTACAATTGACTCTGCGATCCAAAAGACACCATCGTACAGCATAAAGCGGGTACCGACAAAAGCAAAAGTAACAGACTAAAACAAAGGAAAAAACAAAAGGAACAGAATAACTCTCAAAAGCAACAAAAATTGTTTACTGAGAAGCTAGTGCCCTCTAAAAACTCACAAAAAAAATATAGGTCAATATTATCAAAATTAATTCCCGCCAAGCCTGTGGTACATTATATATGAAACTAATTGCAAACTAAAAAATTTGAAAAATAACAAAGAAGATAAAAGGAGAATTTTTTCACTAAAAAACTTGTTGACAAAAACATTCTAGGTCTGAGATGAATGCCAGAATGATACACACTGGGATTTAAACAATGCAAAAACATTGCAAAAAAAATCCAAGAGAAAAAGACTACATCGTAAACTTCGAAAGTTCAAAAACAAATAGGAAAAAGAATTAGAAGAAGAGGATTTTGCTGGGCGTTCATGGCTCAGAAGATTTTATGCCCAATCTCATGTCTAATTAAGAAGAGATGAAACAGCTAAAACAATTAAAACCCTAAAATATTTAGTGAAAACAAATTGTGGAAATATTGTTTAAACTGCGTTTATGAAAGATTTCACCGAATTTCATTGAAAACGCCAAAAACCGAACCAATTGTTCGCAACACAAAATTAAAAAACGTGCAGCTGCAAAGAAAGAATTTTTCTACAAATTAAAACAAAAAATAACAAAACCGAAAGATTTGACAAAAATCTCGAAAATGGGATAAGTATATGTAAAATTCCATAAAACAAAAATGACGAATCTAAAGAGCACTTAGTCTAAAAGAACTGCCTAATGTATAAATTGTCCAGAGGAGGACGTTGCCAATTTTACTTATTTTCTAGAAGTATGTCCTTTCAAAGATTCAAGAAAAAAATCCAATAAATGAAATCCGAAAATTAGAAAAATAAAAATATGTGCTCATTTTTTTACTTAATAGCCATTATTAGGCTCTCAAAAACTTTGTGGCATCAATTTCAGAGATCTACATTTTAATGAAGCATTGCTCAAAAACAATTGACTGTAAAACCAAATTACAAAGAAAGACTGAGTAAAATGCACGAAAAACGGTCAAAACGATTATCTATATGCACCATTCTCTCAAAAAACACTTTTCAAAGTCGAGAAGTCATTCACAGAACGCAACGCATGATCAAAAAACTTCTCTGGCTCAGAAAAAAAGTTCATACAATATTACTCACTTTCGCTTTTAGGTCAAAAAGTTGTTTGAACAAATAGTATTTCCGCTAAAAAAACCCTCAAGGAAACCAATAACCCTCTTCGATTCGTAAAAAACTTAAGAGAAGGCCAATAATAGCCCCATCTATCGCTGTGCGGCTATTAATAAATCGCTCAACTATCGCTCTCTCAGCTATACATTTTAACCAAAAATTGAGGGAAGCATCACACTATGGAGAAATTAGGAGGCACAATTTTGAGTAGCAAATATGTGATCGATTGACACTATATACCTAACTGAAGAGATTTAAGAGATTCCTGATAGTTTTCTTGAAACTTCAGGAGCACTCCATAATTGTAGAGCAAGTCACAATTATAGTGTGATAGTTTGTCCTTGAAAGCGTTCTTGTACGCCTGGAGCGCTTGCTTCATTGTCTCGGGCTTCTGACCGTCCACAAAGAATTGAGAAAAGTGCGCGTTACCCAGAATGTACCACGAAATGCCATCCGCGAAATCAATCTGAATGGCCTCCTTCACAAGTTTTATTGACAGATCCATGTACTCCTTCAAAATTGAGAAACAGAGCAATTAATTCATTCATTCACAGCACAGCCTCAAGCAATCCTTTCCAAATCAAATCGCCAGTTAATCATATTTAATCGGTATCATGGCACATCAATAAATGTTGATAAAATAGCGCGAAAAATCTAATTGCAGGAATTGAGATCCAGCTGAAGCTATTTTGCGGTTATGAGGCTTAAAATTTAAAACATCGCCGGTAGATTGCCGGAAAATAGCCGCCGTTGACTCGCTAGACCCACATCGGGAGTGAAACAGAAAAAGAAAAGATAGAAACTGACAAAAAATTCCTAAGTTTCAAAAATTGTTCTAATTCAGTGTGCTATTTCAGTTAAATTCTAAACCGTTACTTACTTCAGCTTCTAAACTGAAAGGTATTA
This sequence comes from Convolutriloba macropyga, assembly GCF_964194025.1. Lineage (NCBI taxonomy): Eukaryota > Metazoa > Xenacoelomorpha > Acoela > Convolutidae > Convolutriloba > Convolutriloba macropyga. The sequence continues at coordinate 40,797,090 of NC_134469.1, forward strand.
AGCTCAATACTAAAATCAGCTAGCAATCGCTCTAATGAACGTTGATAACCTAATGCACTATGACTTAATGACCGTGATTTATCGGTCTATACCATTTCTTTTGATTTTGCTCTTTTAACATTGACTGTATTCATTATCTTGCACAACTCATTGAGTGAATGGATCTAAAAACCATTCAGTTGAAACAGTGAGTGAGGTAAGTCAGAAGTCAAACGTGAAAATCGCGACTTATGGTAAAACGAAAAACGTGATCAAAAGGTAAAGCGAAGTTAAAAAAAAACATAGCAGGACAAGTCCTGACGTACAATTAAAAGAATTTTAATCGACTAGGCCAAAAATTAGACCTAGAAAGGGTTTATCTTATTTTATTTCTAAAAAATAAGATAAAAAAACAAAAATTAATGTCGAAATGCCTCATGTGAACAAAAAGCCACTGGGGCGAGAAATGGAAATTTGATTCAAATAAAAACTAGGCCTATACTGAACCATGAATGGATTGGGAAAACAATTTAGAAAAAAATCGATCCCAAAAATTTAAAAAAAGTAAAAAAAAAATCAAAGTGAAATTGCCGCATGTGAACAAAAAACCAATAGCGAGAAAGTGAATTTTTGTTCAAACGCCGTTTTCTCACGCTACTTAAAATTTAGAGCCAAAAATTTCACGCAACCACTCGCTTTCTCGCTCCACTTCCTGTTTCGGCGTGACCAAAATAATAACTCCAATTTGACTTCGAAAATCATGAAAATGTGAAAAGATCTTAAAAAAAGGCAGCGCCCCAATGCAATTCAAATTCCTTGAATTGTAAAAAGGAGAGCGCCTGAATAATAGCCGGTTGAGAGATTGACGGCGCAACTGGCAGTGCCAGAAAATAGATGCAATAGTTTCCTTAACCTGCAGTCTGGAAAAGATATTGAAAATAAGAATGAAGAATTCAGGAATACTAATTGTTTAGATGTTATAATTTGATTCGAAAGAAATCGTGTAGCTTGTGTTGTTTCTTTTAGCTGACCTCAAATATATTTCAATTGGAGTGAAGTATGTTCAGTTGAACTTATCTTCTCTAATTAAAGTAAGAAAAATCTATGAGAGGGAAAAGTCATTTTAAGAGAAGCAATGATTTCCAGGCCAAACTCATAAAAATCGCTCTAATAAGAGTTAAAAAGGACGTAACATAAGCAAATCAGTCGAAATTGTCAGAATGATTGAGTAGGAGATTCGAAGTGAGAGTAACAGAAAACTTGACGAAAAAAACAGCCGCAAGAAACAGAGAATTCCAGAAACAATAGAACTTTGTATTACTAGATAATAATCTAAAAACGTTGAAAATCGGCCACGCTTAATTTCTAAACTCCATTAATTAAAAACTGCGAGGAGGTAAGTCAGAAGTCAAAAGTGAAATTGAGACTTATGCGAAACAAGAAACGTGAACTAATCATAGCCGTTTTCAGTCCACAAAAAATTTTCAGTATTGGCGTCACTAGATTTCAAAACATTTAGTACATATTTCTCTCCTGTTGGTATTTCCTGTTGCCCTCATTTCAATCTATTGCAAAAATAAATAGCAGGAAGACAAAATAAACAGATTAAAAGCCAAAAGCAAAAAATCAATTATTACAAAAACCTAGATCAAAACCTTTTCTTAGGACAAAAAAGGTCTTTGCACTCATAAACATCAATCATAAATATCGTATAAGTAATTCGGATGAAATGTCCAAACTCCAGTATATTAGATAAAACCAATAGAAAAAAAATCTCATGCAAAAGTAAAAAGAACAATTAGAAAAAAACTCTCCGTGAAATCTCTGGAAAACTCACAGTGAAATAATGAAATCGCAGAAAATTAAATTACTAGAAGCAATTCATACAACAATGATGTCAACAATGAAAAAAAAATAGCCGAAAATTTTATATGGAGAACTACAAACTCAAAAGCATACAGTGTTAACATTTGTCTAGGAAGAAACCCACTTTTATATTATATCACAGCAATTCACACTATCCACAAAGATACAATAGGACAAATGCAAATAATAATCTTGGACAAGAGGACAGCATAAGGCGAATCTAAGTTGATATAGATTCGGCTGTGTTGAAGTCTACAGAGGAATCTATCGAAGAGAACCAAACGACTCATTTTGTTGAGAGTTCTTTACTGTGAGATTTTATCGAATGAGTTTTGAAACCTGATAAAGGAAGACCAACAAGGGCTAAAATATATGGCTCAATTTACCAAAAATTTCGAAGGTACACAATAAAGTTTCGAAGGTATACAATACCATTTTGAATGTATAATACAAAAAAGAATAAGGAACAATGTTGCACAATGTAGAAAAAAAACTAACTATCAAATTTGAAAAATAAACTAAAGGAAAAAAATTGAAATAGAACACAGCTAACTCCAATAATCCAAATTAAAAATTCGAAAAATGGAGAATGAATCGCCAAAATCGGATACGTGTATATAGAGTTTCAAAAAAAGAAAAGCACCTGATGCCAAAAAGTGAGGAATAAATGGAGCAAGAAAAAGTCTGTTGCCGTATACACTGCGCGACGCCTACTCCAAAGTTAAAAACGAATTAATAAAAAAAGGTAAAGTTTACTAAAATTTGATAAATGTGAGCCGGTTTGCTCTTGAAATACATTATTTGATCGTTAAAACAATTCAATATCAACAAGAACTAACTGACAGTAAAAACTTGAGCCGCTCAAATGGACGCAAAACGGCCAAAAATTGTCATCTGCATGCTCTATTCGGCCATATCGCAGAAATCATTGAGAGTCAAAAACACAATCAACGCAGCGCATGAATAAAAAACTTAAACATAAATCAATTCACATGACATTTTACTCCCTTTCGCTTTTAGGTCAAAAAGCCGCCTCCAGACAGTAAAAACCTCAAAAACACCAATCCTCCTCTTCGACTAGTAAAAACCAAGATGACACCAATAATAGCCTCGCTATCACTTCGCGGATATTAGTTAGTCAAATCGACAAAAAACGGCTAAAAACGGTTATCTGTTATCGCTATTCTCTCGAAAAACTAAGTGCCAATCACTAACTCAGTCAACACAGCGCATGAACAAAAGACATCTCCCGCTCAGCAAAAAGTAGTTCACACGGCAATTTAAGTTATTTTGCTTGTAGCTCAAAACACCGCCTGAACACATAGTTTCCAATAAAAACAAAAAAGACACTAAATAAATGACACTCGATATTAAAATCGACCGACAAGTAACTTATCTAATAGCTGTTACACAACTGGCCGTTTTCTTTTAAACATGGCAAAAACTGACAAAAAGTTTGCAATGAGTCTGTAGAGAATTTAGGTCAGTGCTTTGAGAAATATGAACAAAATCAGCTAAGAAGTTGATTTTAGGCTCTTTTTTTTAAATTAAAAGGCTAAATTATAACTAAAATGAGCCAAAATTTTGTTGAAAGCGTCACGTTAAGAGTTTCAACGAGCTTTCATCATCATTAAAGACAAATCAAAAGCAACAATACAGCGAGCAACTTTAATATATTGCAGCAAAATAAACCAAATGGGCTCCCTAATTATACCACTACATTTCTAGCTGAAACATATCTATCGCGCAAACTGACTGAACAAAAAAACTGCGGAGCAAATAGTCCCACCTACTCAAGAACAATTTGGAATACTCAATATCCTTTGAGTCATGCATCGAAGTCGATTGATCTGAACTTACCAAATGCTCCTCCTTATCCTTGCTGGCAGCTGCCACTTGTCTGAGGAGGATGGACAGATTGCGCTTGCCTTGTTTCGTGATCTCAGGATCGGAGGACTTCAGGCTTTGTTCAAAGCTCAATTTGGCACCCTCCCTGTCCAACTTTTTCCAAAAGCATTCTCCTAATTGCACGTGGATGTCTGTGATGTCACCTAAAAGGAACACAATCAATTTTAAACAACTAATTAAATTTATGCGCAAACTATACCATGCCAGAGTTTCTGTATGGAATATCGGGTAGGTCAGTATCAGTTGCATGCTCTTCAAACATACCCGGCAGATTGCCGGAAAATAGCCGCCGTTGATTCCAATATGCATGATTGGGATTGAAAGAATAGATATTAAAAAAAAAGATTTTTGTACAAAAACATTTTTTAAGTCCGATTTATTTTGATGGCATTTCGTAGTTGAACATAACGTACTTCTGTTTCTTAGAGAGAGGCTACAGGGGCTACTATCAATACCAATAGTGGGCATCTAATAATTTTAGCGTGCATCTAAAATTGGGCTTTATGGGTTTATCCCGTTTCTATTTCTGACTTCAATTTTTTATACTGACTCTGTTCATTTTGAATTGCTTTATTGAGCAACTGATGTTCAAAATCACTTTTAGCAGAATGAGAGAAGAGAGAAACTAGCCTAGAGAAGTAAAAAAAGATATCACGCAAAATGTTGAAAAAGCGGCAAAATGAGGTAAAGCGAAACATTTTTTTATTCGACGAAGTGAAAAACATAGCAGGACAAGTCCTGAAATACAATCCAAGTAATTGAATGAAAGACAGACCTAATGAACCTGACCAGCAGATCAATTGAACAATCCCAGCCAACAAGACAATCTCAAAACTTGAGAAACTAAAAGAATCAAACAATCTAACAAAAAAACGATCATTGCTAAAACCCTTGAAGCTTTTAACTGGAAGGCCATATATGACTCATTTCAAAATACTCATTAACTCACTCAAAAACCTTGAAAGAGATGAATATGCCACTAAAAGTAGATAAACTGGACAAATATGACAAATGCATCAAGAAACTGAGAAGAGAAGATTTAAAGAATTTCCAAAAATAGGGCTATAAAAAAGTCAACATTTTTTTACTGTGGATTTCTGTTCTGTAAACCGTCTACAACATTTAGAAACTTTCGCTGGCCAGTAAAGATAGTTAAACTCAGAGAATGACAAAAAAAATCGAAAAATTTGAAAACAATCGAAAATTTTAAATTGCAAGCTCTATTTAAAAAAATCCCTATAATTGCAATATTAAAAAATTGCAAAACTATTTTATTGCCCCTAGAAACTATGTAGCAACGTACTAGCAAACTCTATAGGAGGTTCCCTGGCCACTGAATAAAAATTTCAAAAATTTAAAAAAAATTGCAACTTTCTCAAAAAATTGGTAAAAGATATTAAAAAGTTGAATTCCATTCCACGGCCAAAGATATTTTCAGTAAACTTTTAGCAAACCCTAGATGAGGCTTCTTGCCCCCTGGGGCTGGAAAACTTGAATAATGATAATAAATGTCAAAAAATTTGAAAAAAACAAGTTTGATTTAAAAAAATTGGTAAAATTCATAAAGTAAATGTTTAAAACCACTTTATTACCACTAGAAACTATGCAATAACCTATTATTAAACCCCAGAGGAGATTTTTTGACATCAAAGTCTGAAACAACTCAAAAAATGACAAAATTTTCAAACAATTTGAAAAATTAGTATAAATTACCGTAATTATGTTTGGAGTAGCAATAGATATAGCGCTTAAAGTGGCCGTAAAAAGCAATTACGTCCTTCAGAGGACCTTTATCAAATTTAATAAACCTAAATTTTAGACTGGTCTAAGAAAAAATCCAAAAAATGACGAAAAATTGCAAAAAATTTCATTATTTTAGGCTCAAAAACTCCCAAAAATGACCTTTTAACCTTGAATTACGGCCTTCCCAGTAGCTTCACCACTCTGAGTACTTGAGGGACTACTAAACGCGGCTAAGGGCCTTTAATGAAACTCGATGCCCGCTGAGCTTTACCTGTTTATCCCGTTTTGAAAGCTCAAAGTCATGAAAACAGGTGTGAAAACAACTTACAAAAATAAAAAAACATAGCAGGACAAGTCCTGAAACACAATCCAAGTAATTGAATGAAAGATAGACCTAATGAACCTAACCAGCAGATCAGTTGAACAATCCCAGCCAACAAGACAAAATCTCAAAAGTTGAGAAACTAAAAGAATCAAACAAACTAAACAAAAAAAACGATCATTGCTAAAACCCTTGAAGCTTTTAACCTGAAGGCCATATATGACATATGACTCAATTCAAAATACTCATTAACTCACGCAAAAACCATGAAAGAGATGAATCTGCCACTAAAAGTAGATAAACTGGACAAATATGACAAATGCATCAAGAAACTGAGAAGAGAAGATTTAAAGAATTTCCAAAAATAGGGCTATAAAAAAGTCAACATTTTTTTACTGTGGATTTCTGTTTTGTAAACCGTCTACAACATTTAAAAAGTTTCATTGGCCAGTAAAGATAGTTAAACTCAGAGAAGAACAAGAAAATCGCAAAATTTGAAAACAATCGAAAATTTTAAATTGCAAGCTTTATTTAAAAAATTCCTTACGTTTGCAATATTAAAAAATTGCAAAACTATTTTATTGCCCCTAGAAACTATGTAGCAACGTACTAGCAAACTCTATAGGAGATTCTCTGGCCACTGACTAAAAATTTCAAAAATTTAAAGAAAAAAATTGCAACTTTATCAAAAAATTGGTAAAAGATATTAAAATGTTGAATACCATTCCATGGCCAAAAAATATTTTCAGTAAACTGTTAGCAAACCCTAGATGAGGCTTCTTGCCCCCTGGGCCTGGAAAACTTGAACAATGACAATAAATATCAGAAAGTTTGAAAAAAAACCAAGTTTGATAAAAAAAAATGGTAAAATTCGCGAAGTTAAAATGTTTAAAACCACTTCATTACCACTAGAAACTATGCAATAACCTATTATTAAACCCCAGAGGAGGTTTTTGGACATCAAAGTCTGAAACAACTCAAAAAATGACAAAACATTTTCAAACAATTAGAAAAAATTAGTATAAATTACCGTGTTTATGTTTGGTGTAGCAATAGGTATAGCTCTTAAAGTGGCCGTAAAAAGCAATTACGTCTTGCAAAGGACCTTTATCTGTAATAAACCTCATTTTTAGACTGGTCTAACAAAAAAGCCAAAAAATGACGAAAACGTGCTAAAAACTTCATTATTTTAGGCTCAAAAACTCCCAAAAATGACCTTTTAACCTTGAATTACGGCCTTCCCAGTAGCTTCACCACTCAGAGTACTTGAGGGACTACTAAACGCGGCTAAGGGCCTTTAATGAAACTTGATGCCCGCTGAGCTTTACCTGTTTATTCCGTTTTGAAAGCTCAAAGTCATGAAAACAGGTGTGAAAACATCCTACAAAAATAAAAAAGACAGAGCACCAATACAATCCAATTCTTGGATTGTAAAAAAAATAGGAGCGCTATAATAGCCGGCTGAGAAGATGAGGGCGGCTATTAATAATGTATGCTCGTGATAACTTAGTAAAACACATGTTGCTTTGAAACAGCAAATTAGAAAGCATCGCTTTTTAGTCGAGCACACATAGTGAGTGATTTTTCTCTTGTATTTGGTAAAGATGAGGCACGAAAGAATTCCTCCTCACAGTGAATCCTTGCTAAGAAAATACCCCGATTTGGAGCTCCAAAACTTTAACATTAACTAATTACAAACCTAATTTTGGGTTTAGCTTCAGAGCCTTTGTAAGCAACTCCTGGCAACTCGAGTCAAATGAAGTAGATGCATTTCTAGCTTTTCCTTCAATCCAGCACAGTTCTGCCAACTGCTCCCTAGTGAGAGTGTCCTCTGTGGTACCACAACTTTGGCTACACACATCATCTTTATAACTCGCTACAGCATTCACTACATCCTGTATTCTGTTGTTAATTCTTTCTTCTTTCAAAGATGCGTCTTCGATTGGATGGTTCAAGAAGTAATTCTTGCGAAAATCGTACAAGTCATTCAACTTTTGTTCTAATGATTCTATGCTCATTTGATCTTAAAGTTAACTGTAAAAATTAATTGCAGCTACACAGAAAATTGTAACAAACGAAAACAACCCGACCTGTGTAAATCTAGGCATTACTAAGTTCTAGCCTAGTCATATTTAAAATATATAGACTGTAGATTGTCAAAAAAGCTGAAACAGACTTATGCGCCAAAGCATATAGCGAGAAACAAATCGAGTTTAGTGGGCAGAGTTTCCTATATAATTTGTAATAACTATTTACGTTTAAGAAAAATTTTTAGACTCAACATTTTTATTCCACTCGTCAAGCCTAAATGCTAACAGAATATACAGGAAACGCTTACTGGCCTTGGAAAAGTTTGGATGTGCTATGAATTAGAATTCGCAGCCGATCAGACGTACAGCTGAATGAGAAATATCAGAGATTACTGATTAATTGTGATTGGCCAAAAAAATCAGACCAAGTTTAAATATAATCATTATAAGACATGCTTAAGTCAGCCAGCTGCATTCAATTAGTTATCTTTGCTGTGCGGTCGAGTTGAGCCACACTGCGCCAGCAACCCCTGACGGGGAAAGGATGCGACGGAACGTTTTCAGGTTCTTCAGCTCAAAACTTTTGTTAAACACATTTAAAAGCAATGAGAGCTAGTTCAATTGTTTGGTTTGGATTTTCGTTTTATGGTATTTCGCTAAATTCAGTTTTGTTTTACCGTTGCCCCGGGTTTAAAGTAAACTCAAGTGACCTGAATAATACCAATAGAGGTCATTTAGAGAGTAAGGTTAGTCGTTTATGAGTAAAAACTAACGCAATTCATTTTATAAACTAGAAAGCACATAGAAACTTAACATGAAAAACCGAGAAGGACCAAACACGGCCGAACAGAAACTGCAAAATAAGACAACGTTTGATTCACTAGAAGAGACAGAAAAAAACATAGCCATCAAATTGCCGAAAATCGCCGCCGTTGACCCGCTTGACGCATATCGGGAGTAAAACAGAAAAATAAACTATAAACATAAACCGACGAATGTAGGATGAATAGCTCTCGAACGACAAGCGGGTGGAAAAACAATTGACCCCAACGTGATTCGGACAATTGACCTCCCGATCCATAACCAGATGCACTGCCCACTCGGCTATCAGTCCCTTCTTTTTGCTAAGCTGCAACCGATTTTATATTAGCAACAAAGTTTACTTCGGAGTGAGAGCAATAGAGATCACTCAAAAATGAAGAACGAAGGCGCGAAAAAGTCACTTGAGAAGTCAAAGAATGTTCTAGAAGAAACGCGCAAAAACGGTCAAGCAAAAAAATTGCATAGAAAAGAGCAACATGTTTACAATAATTGCTATGAACTTCGTTCAAGAGCAATTATAAATTGACAAAATTTATTTCTTAGTGTCAACAAGTATTTTAACTTGGTGGGCCATTTCAGTTAGATTCTAAACTTATCCTAAATTCAACTCATACACTGAAGGCTATCAAGCTTAATGCTAACGCCATCTAGCAATAGCGTTGATTGACTTGAAAACCTAATGCACTATGAGTTAATGACCGTTCTTTATCGGTTTATCCAGTTTTTTCATTTTGCTTTTCTGACCTTAACCGCATTCACCATATTCCGTAATTCAATGGCTGAAAGAAGTAAAAATCCATTCAGTTGAAACAGTGAGTGAGGTAAGTCAGGAGTCAAATGTGAAAGACGTGACTTGTGCAAAACAAAAAACGCGACAAGGTAAAGCGAATTTATAAAACAGCAGGAAAAGTCTTGAATAATAATTAAAAGCATTGAATTACCTAAGGGCCTGATAATCAACATTTTCCAGCAACATCAAATTAATCTCATTACCCTATATGCTCAAAAAATAAAAACAATTCACAAAAAATTTCTTCCAAGATCTATTGTTTTAAAAATAAGTTTAAAAAACTTAGTAAATAAAAACTATGCATCCAGAGTACACAGTACTACTCAATGAGTACACAAAACAGCAACCTTGTGTGAGAAACGACAGATTAAGCAAAGAAGAGGGACAACTAGTTAAATGAAAGTCACAAGTAAAAAAAATCTCTAACAGTATCACTGCCAAGAATCACGAATTCACTAAATCAGTTGCAACACAAACGGAATCTCAGTCAGTAACAAAGCTAGCTAAAAATTTGAACCAGGAAATTAACTAACACTACTCTGCACTTGAAGAAAGGCCAACGATAACATTATTTTTGCGACTAAGCGAGATAATCAAAAGAAAAACAACAAACATGCAAGACTAAAAGAAAATTTTTATTTTTTGAAAATTAGGCGTCCGAACAAAAAACGATTGCTATGAACTGATGCAACTAAATAGTTTCAATTATTTCTCATTAGCAACCGATGAAATCTATCCTTAATGAGACTAAGTGACAGACAACAAACATAATAATCAACTTTTGCAAAAACAAGAAACTCTATTAGCAACAAGAGACTTGCCACTGATTAAAAAATCACCAAAAAGTAAAACTACACGAGAAACTCAACACTAAAAAACTTTAAAGTGTAAAAGTCATCAAAACAACCAATAATTAGGCTCAGTTAAGATAATTTAAGGGCACTATCACATTTTAATCTCTAATATTTTAAGACAAATAGTGACAAAGCCATAAAAAGCATTAGCTAACCGTTGAAGAAATCAAGCAATACCAAATAGGCGCAGTTCGAACACATGTATCAGTTTAATATCACTCAAGAGAATAAACAAAGCAAACACGAGTCCAACTGACGCCCGTTAAAAAAATCCATGCAAAATTAAAGAGTTGTTCAAAAGAACAATTTATCACTCCACTTTAAAGATAGTTTGAAAAGAATCAGGCTTCAACCCAAGTCATTTTTCTGCTCCTTTTACTACTTCAGCATGACTAAAAACACCACTTTAATTTGACTTCTCATTGACGTGAAGAAACCAAAACCTGGAAAAAACATAGCACAAGTCCTGAATACCAAATCAAAGAATTAATTTAACTATGACACGGATCTGACTATCAACATTTTCCCAGAAACATCAAATTAAAAAAGTCAACAAAGCACAGATCCTATATGCGCAAATACTTAAAAGCAATTGACAATTTTCTTGTTCCAGAAATAAGAGTTTTAAGAAACACCATAAATATTGACACTGCGTATCCTTAGAATGATTACAAAATAGAACAAACCTGTTGAAATCAACAACAGACGAAGTAAAATAGGGGGCCAAACTGAGAAATTAGGCAGAAATTCAGAATTATTTTTGAAAATTAAGGGTATCTAATCAAGAAAAACATAAAAAATGCATACTCAAATGTTTTAGTGGGAGCAAAATTATAGCAAAGAATTCTACTTAGTCACTAGAAATCAGAAAACAAACTTTAGAATTTCTTTTAGGAGAAAAACAGAATAGGGAAACATGAAAGCGAGATTGAAACATTCAATTAAAACGTTTCAAAAACGGTATCTAAGTCAGTAAAAGCTACAACTAAAACCTGACGCTGACAAATTGATGATAAATACGCCGCACTATAAAATAAACTTTTACTTTTTCTATTTTCAATAAGCAACAAGAACACGAGAAATGCCAGAAAAACAGTCAAGACTCAAGTTTTAAATATGAAATGAAATAGTTCAAAAGTCGTGAGAACCAACGCTATGATCTCGTGAGGTTAAGTTATTAAACATCATAAACACCGAAAAATAAACTAACGTCGATCGCATTTCAAAGCGGGAATAGGCGAGTAAAATGTTTTCGGTGTAAAGACGCTGACTGGGGAGAGGTTCAAACGCGCAACCTCTCGGACAAGAGTCGGGGACATTAACCTCTATGATAGATGGGCTATGTACACTCATCTCACAATCGGTTTCATTTCAGCAACAGACTTACTTTCTGAATGCGCGCAATTCAAAACATAGCCGGCAAATTACCAGAAAATAGCCGCCCTTGATGCACGTCGGGATTGAAACAGAAAAATAAGGAGAGACAAATTAACTGAATTTTTTTCTGATTTTTTTTTTTCAGTATCAAAGTGTTCTAATTTGGGGTGCAGTTTCAGTTAGATTCTAAAACTATACTTAACTAAGCTGCTAAACTGAAATCTAATAAGTTTAATACCGATAACAGCTAGCAAACACTCTAATGAACTTTGATAACCTAATTTTCAATGACTTAATGACAGGGCTTTATAAGTTTATCCAGTCTCTTGATTTTGCTTTTTGGACTTTGACCGTATTCACTATATTGCGTAATTCAATGCATGAAATAACTTAAAGCATGAAAATTTCACCCAAGAAATGAAATCGAAAGAATGTTCTAGAAAAACCAGTCAAGCAAAAAAAAGCATTAACAAAGACACGTTAACAACAATTGCTTCAAACTTCGTTCAAGAGCAATAAACAAAAATGGTGCAAAAACTCTAAAAAATTCTTTTTTAAAGAAGTTTAGGTCCAAATCATTGAAAGAGTTGAATATGAATGGATATGAATCTTTCATAGCAACCAATGAGAACGTTCATAATAGAGATTGTACGAGAAGAAAACAAAAGAACAGTAAAAACAACAAACTCAAAACTTCGTTGATAATGCTTATAAAACAAATATCGAAAAAAAAATCTCGAAACACTGACTATGATTTCAAATTACTGATTAGAAATATAAACCCACTAATGTCGGAAGAATTGCTCTCGAATGACAAGCTCTCGAACATTTGACCCCACCGGGATTCAAACCATTGACCTCTAGATCCATAAACCAGATGCACTTCTCATTCGGCTATCAGGCCCTTGTTGCCGATATGCTGCAACCGATTTTATCGGAGTGAGAGCTATAGTCGATCAAGGAGCAAAAACGGTCAAGCGGAAAAATATAAAGACCAACACGTTTACAATAATTGCTATGAACTTCGTTCAAGAGCAATTAATCATTTAAGCCTTGTAAGCAAACGACTAGTAAAATCATTAAAATAGCAAATGTTACTAATATTGGGTCAAAATTTATTGGCGTTAACGCTAGGGTTTCAAAAACAAAGGGTGGGGCTCAAGTTGATAGTTGTCAGTTGACTAGAAAACAAATCAGGAAAAACCCAGAGAAAGCACTGAAAAATGCTCGTGATCTTTAAACTTTCAAACATAGCCGGCAGATTGCCGGAATAGCTGCGAAAGAACTGACCTGCCTGCCATATAATGGAGATAGAAGCAGATACAGATCTAAATTGAAAAAAAAATCGACCCCGCTCAAAAAACTAGGCTAAAAAACATTCAGCGATAAATTAATAGAGCTTGTTAAAAATCATTCCACAGAAGCCTCTTATTAGGGACCTTTACTGCACATATGAGTTCCTTTGACCTTAAACAAATTCAAAATAAACTTAAGTTTTAAAGTGCAAAAGTCATTTTATTGAGTGAGGTAAGTCACCTATGATCAAAATCTAATCACGCAAATAACCTAAAAAGTTTCGCTAAAGCGAGTGAGAAATGACGTCACGCGCGCAAATGCCGTTAGTGAAAGGAAGAAGTCATTCAGAAAATTTGACTTTTTCAGCTTTGCTGTGTGAACAAATGTAAAACGAAAAAAGAGCGTCAGACGACGAAACAAAAAAAACATAGCAGGACAAGTCCTGACGTACAATTCAAAGAATTTTCATTGACTGAACAAAAAACTAGACCTAGAACGGACTAGGAATGATTTGGGAAAACCATTTAGAATAAAAATCAATCCAAAAAATCGAAAAAACAGCAAAAATCAACTTGAAATTGCCGCATTTGAACAAAAAACCAGTAGCAAGAAAACGAATTTTTGTTCAGACACCGTTTTCTCACTCTATTTTAAATCTAGAGCGAAAAAAATTTCACGCCGCAAAACAACTAGCTTTTTCGCTCCACTTCCTGTTTCGGCGTGACCAAAATCACTACTCCAATTTGACTTCAAAAATCACGAAAATGTGTGATCAGATCTTAAAAAAAAACATAGCCGAAAGAATTCCGGAAACGACTTGAAGGAGAAAATTGCCCATCCTTATGATTAAACAACAGAACAACTTTTGTGAACCCTGAACCTCCACAAATGCCATAAAAAATTAAGGAAGAATAGAAACGGCATTCAAAAACAAATTGAACAAAAAAAACTATAAAAACTTAAGTTTTTTTAACTTGAGTTCTTTTTTAAAGTACAAGAAAAAAAGTACATAAAGCCGAAAAAAGTTCCTTTGCAATTAGAGCAATGAAAAGCTCACAAAACAATGGGAAAGTCATAATGGGCTAAGAAACTTGTCTAAGAATAAAAAAAAGAAACTTCAAAAAAATAAAAATGGTTTCAAAATTTCTCAATTTTTCTGTCAATTTTCTTTAAAAAAATGAGTTATACAAAAATAAACTTTAGTCAATTGGTATCTGAATACTTCTTAGGTAACAAGCTTCTATCCAAGTCACACTTAAAGCATTAAAACGAAAAAAAACAGGCAAAAAATCATTAAATTTCGTCTTAAAATCAGCAGAACTGATCAAAAATCTCCAAATTAGCATTAAACTCAAATTTACTACTTGAAACCTTCAATTCCCACCAGAACAAGCCTAAAACTATTACAGTATCATAATCAAACCTCATAACCACCAAAACTTGCAAAAAACTGCTTTTAAAAGCCGCACGTGAACAAAAAAATTCGCTCGCATCAATTTTTCGCTCTCTCAAAAACAGCGGTATGAAAAAAAACCACTCACTTTTCGCTCCGCTCTTCACTTTTGTTCAGCACCAAAATCAATCCAAATTTTTTCACGCGTTTCATTTCCCGCTTCAAAAATCACTCCAATTAAATTGATTAAAAAAAAGGACTTCTCCAATACTCCTCTTCGAGTCGTAAAAGGACTTCTCCAATACTCCTCTTCGAGTCGTAAAAGGACTTCTCCAATACTCCTCTTCGAGCCGTAAAAAAAACAGCGCCCCAATACAATTCAAATTCTTTGAATTGTAAAAAAAACCAAGAGCACCGCAATATAGCTACGCTCAGCTTACAGCTTCGCAGCTATAAAAAACTTCCCTTCCGACCATGATCCAATGCCTTTCTAGCCATTGCCGCATATGGGGAATTTCAGACACTAGTGAAATTTCAAAAGGCATCTATGGTGACTCTCTGCAAAGCTATTCTAATAGGAGTTTCCTACTAATGTTTAGGTTCCGTGTGCAGTTTTTATGTTTCCCTTCAAATATTTTCTTAAGTATTTAGGTTCGCAAGCGTCCGGTATTCTGCTAATATGAGAAAATTTCACAAGTTCTGATGATGGAAAATAGCACTAAGTTTCACAAGAATCAATTGAAGAACGAATGAATATTTCGTGTTATGCATTTCGTATTTATACTTTTTATTTACATTTTTGTCCAATCAGAATTGAGTTCATTCTATTAATAGACAGTGAATATTTTATAAGTTTTATTTGAGTTTGAGTCTTTATGCTCGATACTGCGGCTATCTAGAAAAGCGTTTAGCATGGGTTGGAAAACCCATTAACATGTGAGTTTGAGTTCTGGTTTTAAGTTGTGTCAAGTTTTTCTAGATCGAAAATGTTCAGTTGTGTGGCTTTTTTATGTGCACTTTTGTGTGTCAGTTTTGCTTGTGAGAGGATTCCTCGGAATGATTCTGTGGCAATTTGTTGCCAGTACAATACAACTTTTGTCGTTGGGGATAGAAATGTGAGCTTTGTCCCCTTTCGTCATTCTGTATGCGGTGAATGGGTGGAGGCATGTGGAGCCCAGGGGATTAGTTTTGCTATTATTCTTTGCGTAGCTGCATTGGCAATCTCGTTTTTAGTGTGATTAGAAGGCCCAGAGAAGTCCATTAGCATTAGTTGTAGCATTAGTTGTAACATCAGTGAAGATTAGATTTGAGATGAACTAATGCAAATTTTTTGGGAAAGTTGGTTAGAGTTAATTGAAGTGGTTCCCAAATGTCTTTTTTGATTAGATTTTGTGGGATCAGGAGGAAATGGACTGACAGAAATTGGGGAAATTTTAATGGGAACGGTGGTTGTGAATCAAGGATTTGAATTTCAGTTGAATATTTAATACTTCGATTGACTGCTAGGGGTCACGGGTTTTTGGTACAAATTTGTTGGGGGAAGGGGGGGTTAGATTCTTTTAAATTGTTTGCTCGGTTTTATTTGGAAATGGTTTTTTTGGTTTTATTATTTGTCGAGCTTAGAATTATTATTTCAGTGAAGTATTATGGCTCGACAGTTAACTGGGTTGAAGGTTTCAAATATTCTATCGACACATCAAGAAAGGTTCGTTTTTTTTTATAGTTTTAAAGTTTCTGTTTTCATTTGATACAATCTTTAATATGGCCTTGTTTAGGCGTACACGACAAAGAAGTGATCTATTGGGGGATATAAGTAAGTTTAAGGAGGAGTATCTAAAGAGGGGTAAGTTAATAGAACTTGGGTGGAAGGAAGTTCCATGGGTTGACGGATCTGGGTTGAAGAGTTGGCATCAATTAAGGGCTAAGTTAGTTGAAGAGGGGAGGGGGTCAATAGTAGGTGAAAACGGTTGGCCGAAGTTGCCGTTAGAGATTCGAAATGAAGAAATAGTCGGGATAAAGGAAGATTTTTGTAAAGAAGTAGAAGCGCTTGCTGATATAAATCAAGTTGAAAATTTTATTGATAATATGCCGGCTTATCATGATGAATCACGCATATATGCTAAGGTATCAGCTTATGAATGTTTGTATGGCTCAGTCGGCTGGACATTTAATATTGAAGGAATTCTAAATGGAGAAGTTCCCTCTGACCTAGATTGTAATAGGAGAGATGCAATGATACAGTTTGGTCCCTGTTGGACACGATCACATATAGAAATAGGTGGGAGTGATAGTATATCAAAGACAATTGTAGGAGAAAAACGGTTTCTCATTTGTGGGAGCTACACGACGTCCATTGCATTTGATAATGTTGTAGGAACACCCCAGTATTTCATGGAATTAATTAGACGTGGCCCTAAAGCTAGTGAGCTGCCGAGTGATATTTGGTTCTATATATCAAATAAGTCTAGTGTTTTATGTCAGCCATCACTCTGTGCTCATGCTGTTTTAACAATGTCATTGGGAGTCTCCCTAGTTACTGGCTGGGAAGCACATGACTTACGAAATTCAAGAGTTGCCCAAAGGACATTTACTTCATTTGGGTTAGGGGCTCGAAAAGGAGTTGTTGAGAAAATTTTGAAAGACAAAGGCAAGGAAGCCGCTTTAGAATGGGCATTAAAGAGAGATAAGGACGTCGGTGGCTCCTCAGATGTTACGGAACATATACAATCTTTAGTAAAGAATGAATTCACTATGACTAAGAGACCATATAATAAAAGGATTAAGTGGGGGGGGTGTGCTTAAGTCTAAGAAATTGAGTAAAACGGGAGACGTGGGCGAGCTGGAAGAAGACCCAATTGTGTACACTTTCCTGCCTCCAAAGGATCCTTCCAAGCTTTAACGTAAGTTTTATTCTTAATAATTTGGGTTACGGCAGGTGTGAATTTTTATGAAAAAGTAATTGCCCGACATTTTAAAGAGTGTTATTCCGAGTTAAGATGGTGATATATGTCTACAAATATGGTTGAACAACAATAGTTTGATGCCAATTCAGGTGCAGAATAAATGTTTTTGAGAAATCGATCTTTTTGTCAATTCGACGTACCCAATTTGATGTAGGGTATTCGTTAAAAAAGTAATTGCCCCGTGTTGGGAAGTACTGCTTCAGAGTTAAAAGTAAGTTTTTTTTGGAAGAAATAAGTGTAATGAGTTAGAGTTTGATGTCAATTTACCCGCGTAACACTTTTTCCGGAGAAACACACTTCTTTAAGAGCTTTTCTCTCACCTAATATGTTGTGCTGAGTGGTTTGTAGTAGTTGCTCGCGCTCTCTCATGCGGTCTTTGATGATGACAGAGGTCTAAGTAATTAGATAAGGATGAGTACAAAAGGGTTCGGAACCGTAAAAAGGGTTAAATGTGAGTATTCTGCTTTTTTTGTAATTTTCTAATTTTTTGTTAAGAATTTGTAAAAGGAATATAATGGAATCTTGTTCAATATATACACACAAGGTTTACATCAAAATGCATTTTAGTGGGGAAGGAGATTAGAGTGAAGGGGTGTGAGGAGGGGCGGGTCGAAGTAACAGGGAATCATTCATTGTGTAGTTCGAATGTTGGTTCGAGGGTGTCGCTGCTAGGGTTTTTGAGACTGTCGAGAACTTGTTGATAGTCTAAACAGCTGGGGCTAAAGGTGACTGTCTTTAGGGTGTAGCCCGGGTCAGCAAATTCTACAAAAAGTGAAATGGTACCGTCATTGCGGACAATGTAGTCATCAAATGTAACTAGCATTGCTCGGCGACCATGACGCAAATAAAGGTACATGGGGAAAGGGAAAATTGTTGGTAGGTAACCTGCGTCATGGTCTTGTCGGTAAATATCCCAATTTATGAAGGGCGAATTTACATTATTGTTTAAATTACTCATTTTAATTGATATTTAGTAATTCAAATTCCCCGTGTAAAAATTCCTCTGTGCTAAGTTCTAAAAATGAAATAACGTCAATGTAGGAGGGAGAATTTTTTTCAAAAATTGCCTTGTGGGTGGTATTCTCGAACGTGGTTACCCAGAATACAATGGACTCGTCAGGAAATTTAAGGTATTGATCAAAATAACATAAGGAAATATTAAAATCTATATAAAAATACATAAATAGAGTAAATCGTGTGGATATAAAATCAAAATATGGGAGAGTGTCTTCATAATGTTCGAGTGAAAGAAATTCGGGGGTTGAGGACCTGGACATTAATGTGTTTGGGGATTTTTAGTTTGGGATTGTCTATGGCGAGGGAGGGGGTTGGCTGAAGGGGGAACTTGCGATTGGGGAAGGGGTTAAAGGCTCATCTGAAATAATTTCGTAGTCGGGGGATTCTGGGGTGTCGGGGATAGGCTCGGGATGCTGTGAGTGTTGAGGGAGGCTGCTAATAACTAAAGGATGGTGAAAAATGAAATCAATGTTGGCGTTTTGGTTATTGTTATTTATGCAGTTTTGGATTTCTGACCAAACGGGGGATGTGTAGTCAATTATGACAGGGTATGTGTGCACGGTTACTGTTTCGTTTAGAATAAATTCCTGGCGTATATTAAGTTGGATGAGGGGTTCCTGGTGTAAGAAAAAGGAAATTCTGTAACTGTCGATTGTGGCGTTGTAATGATTAAGGGATGTAAAGATTGGGTTTTGTATTTCTATGAAAAATTCGTAGATTGGTTCAGCCATTCAAAGTTTTGTTTTTCCATACAATTTGGTAAATGCTGCTACTGGAGTCTGTTTTCTGCATTCAAGGAATAAACAGTGAAGTAGTGCATTTCCCCAAATATTTCCGCTTTTCTGAAAATAATTCCCTGTCTTGTGATTGGTTGGTAATTCAAATTTCCATTTTCGCTTTAGCTTTTTGTTAATTCGTGTATATTTTTCATTTTTGAGGTCTGAATTGTGTTGCATTTCACACATTAGCTTCCCCGTGTGAGGTTAAAACTGTATTTGATTTCGTTTTATTTAAAGTTACTTTTGTTTGATTCTGTTATGTGGCAGGTAAGTTGATTTATCATTTTTCTCGGTTGTTTAGAAGTGATTCCTTGGTTGTTGTTTTGTTACTTGAGTTTGATGGTCCCTGATGTTTTCCTTTTGGATTTGAAAATCAAAGAAACTGATAGGTCTGCTTTTGCTCGAATATTAGGAATACCGTTGTTGCTAATTCTGTTTCGCGTGTTTTTCCGTTGGTTTTTATATTAATGCTGGACTGCGATTATTTAGGCGCAAACTTCTTTAGCGCTTGAGCTGATAACTAAGCCGCGTTTTGGAGGCTGAAGAGATTAGCATTGTAATGTAAGAGTTTTCTTTTTTGTTTTCTTTTGTTAAGTTTCGTGTTATTTTAGTTTTTTTTTTCAAATTTTGAAGTAGTATCTTTGAGGAAAGACTTAGGAAAAATTTTAAGCCGGGTTCCACGAGGAGCCCGGGGATCAGTTATTATTTTTTTTAGTCCGAATTTTGGGCTGAAAGTTTGAGGGTCGTAGCTCTTCTAGTTTTCGAGATATCGCATTTTAAAGTTGAAAATTTTTTTCGACACTTTCAAAATTAGTCTTCCCAAGGGGAAATTTCTGGACTTAGGCGTTTTTTCTTCGAATTTTTTGTTGCGAAAAAAAAAATTTTTGTTTTTTTATAGAAATTTTTTAATCCTTATTAAACACTTCCGGTGTTCATGGTGCTGATTGGGTACGCCCCGTAATGGGTTGGTAGTTTTGGTTGTGCATGTTCTGGTATATGAGTGTAAATTGGCTGAGAAGTGACTGGCGGAGGTCTGTTAATATGTTCAATCGTTAGTGTGGGCTCTTCCGATCTTTTCAGTCGTTTGATGTAGTCCCTCAAAAATGTGTACGGTGTACGTACTCGTGTGCTATCGTTGTCCTGCTGGGTGTCAAATTCGTTTTTAATTTCCAAAGGCAGAACAAGTGAACATTTATGTAGTGGATGTTCAGGATGCTCTTGTAGATATTCATAGTCATTGATTGCAACTACTTGCACTGGCTTCGTTTTGATCTTTCTCCCTTCGTGTGTTATTCGGAAAGGAAACCTGCGGTGTAGTTTTGCCCATTTATGTAATAAATGTGAGTATGTGAGATGCAGAAAAACACTTATCAGGAATGAAAGGAATCCAAATAGTAGTGACATCTGCCACGGAATGTATTCTTTCAGTCTGTTTTCAAGCTTGGGCTTCAGTGCTTGAATTTTCTCCAGAATTGGTTGCGCTATCTTTTCGATCGTTTGTTTGCTTGTTCTTCTTGAATCAAGTTGTTGGAATTGTGGCTGTATCTGATGTAGAATTTGAATTTGTGCTTCTGATCTTGATGAGAAACTTGGTAGTTCTTCAAGTGGCGGTAGGAGGTTAAAGATGGTACTTATTGGGTCAGGTAATTGGAAGTCAAGTCGTATTGCCGGTACCGAATCGCAAGCTGTAAGATCTGATCGTAAATGAATGTTTGGTCCACGTAGTTGTTTTCCACATCCCAGTGTAATGATGCAAACTCTGCATCCAGGATGCTCAATCCTTGCTAAGGGATTGCTGCCATTCCTTGCGCTCTCGATGAGTGTGTAGACGTAGCTTGCCGACGTAATTAACCAACGACCGAAGCCGAGATTGCGAGCCTTTTCAGTCAATGGCAATTCGATTACATCCAATTGACAGCGTTGCAATGCAAGTAATTCGTCGTCGTGGTATAAAAGTGTAGCCATGCAAGACTGATAAGTCTGCTCTGTAGGTATGGCTTTTGTGCATATTGCATATTTTTGGGACCCAATGCAATTTTCGAGCTCTGTCATCGATAAACGCGAGTTCTTCTCCATCGTCCGAGACGGCCATGTATTTGGCTTCTAGACGCCAAACTAATGCTTTGCCTGTATCCCCGTCTGGCATGGGGATGGGAATGGCATGCAGCACATTCATAACTGTGCTCTTTGATGCCATCGGTATGGCCAGTGTCAGGATCAGACCTGATTCAATTGCCTCAACTTGTGTGACCAATTTTGTCTCATAATACGAGAGAATGTCTTGAAATGGTACGGCGAGTGACAATCGGTCCTGTAGCCCATTTTGTTGTAAGTGTACCATTGTAAGAATTTCATGGAGCTGCTGACGAGGTACCAGCGACACAGGTAATAGCTGGTTCATGAGTGGTGTCAGTGAATTCAGAACATTAATTCTAAAGGTGTACAGAGCTGCTCTGTAGGTTTTAATGTTCGCCAGAATTGTCTGAAAGATATTGCTTAAGACAAGACTGTGTTGGTTTATTTGTTCGCGTACATAAAGGTATTGTAGACAGTTTCTCATATGGTGGACATTCTGACGGAGCGCAGTGAACTGCCCCTCTGCTAGCTCCCAGTTCCTGTTTTGGGTTTTAATTATCTCGTCCTGCGCCTCTTTTATTGCTTTAAGTTCTCCCGAGACCACAAAGAATTTTTCGTTCTGTGAAGTTGTTATTTGTTCGACATGTTCTGTCAGGTATTGGAGGTAAGCCATGGCTTGTCTGATGTTTTCTTGGTTTCGTTTTACCCGTTTGTCGCATCCGCCAAATACCGATTTGATAAAGCACAGGAGTTTGTCTCCTGCGCCAATTCCAATTCCCAGAACTGCAGCGGCTGCGGCTGCAGCGGTTACTGCCCTTGGTTTGCGAGAAAAAGTTGTATCCGTTGCGGCGTGTGAGCGGAGGAGTTGTGACATTTCTATTTTTAAGGATTCGATATCCTGCTGTGCGAGTTCGTTTTCCATGATAGCTTGTTTGGCGATCCATTGTAAGCCAGATGTTGATTCAGTCATGTTGGTATAATTGAGCGGGCAACCATAATTCTTTGAAGTCCACATGCTTGCCAGTTCTCGAGTGAGATTTGTAAGTTTCGACTCTACTGTTTTATTGTAGACTGGGTAAGGGACTAGGATTTCTGTCTTTACAAATTTTTCTGTTAAGAGAATTTTCTGATGTAAGTTAAAAAGTACGCCATCTTTAGTTGCCACTGCCGGCTGGTTACTTGAGCCGCTTTTAATATTTGTCAATAAGTAAAGTAGGAAGCAGGCTATAGCTTGTTGTGGAAGGTAATTGAACATGGTTTATGAATGGGGTTGTTTTTTTTCCGAGTTGAGAATGCTGCTGATTTCGAAGTGAGAAAAGTTGAAGAATGATTTTACTAGTTATTTTTGTGGTTTATATAGTGAATACAAAGGGCGAGATAATAGCCAATAAGAAAGGAGCAGTAAAGTAATGACGTCATAGTAAAGAATCTTCTGTATCCGTTGCGTAGTCCAGAGTTTGATGAAGATTACCGTCAATTTGCTGCCTATGAAGAGTTAGTGGAATGACCCGCCTTCTGTTTGGTAAAATTGGACCTAGGTCTATTAATTCTCTGGCAGCTACCCTATGCCTTAATGGCGATGAGTGCCTAGGACCTTGGAAATTAATGTCTGAGTCAGTTTCTGTTGTTTCGGATGCTGGATCGTCGTACGATGCTACCTCGTTATATTCTTGGGAGTTGGTTACTGCTGATTCGTTTGCTGGATTTCGTAGAGAATCTGTCTCAGGCAAGTTGTTTCCATCTTCCATTCCTTGTGTTTGTTCAGTTGCATCATTGTTTTGGGGCATTGAAGTAATGGTTTCCGCAGAATTGAAGGTATCATCGATCTTTCCCGAGGCTATTGAGAAATAGAACTCAAGCGAGGACTCGGTGTCACTAGCGCTAGTTTCTATATCGCTATTTTCTGCATCACTGAAGGCAATGGAGAGGTCAGGGTAAGGGTAATGACTGAGCGGGAAGTAAGTGATCACTTTCACTTGCGGATCTTCTTCGGAAACTTGTAGGCTGTTATATACTGAGTGTTCTCTTGCCAATGCAAGGTGGTCGCTTCGTCTCAGGTTGTAGGGCCTTTGTGAGCCAAATCGGGTATCTGTTTGAGGGAAATTACTGTTTGCAGAAAAGACGTAGTCTCCCACATCTATTGTTTCTGGTGTTTCTCTTTCTTCAGACGGCACTGAGCCTTCCACAAAGAATGTATTTTCGTCGTATATAGTTTCCTGTTGTATTTGTTGATGGTTTGTTGGCGGTTCTTGTGCTGAGAAGCTCGCCGTTTGTACATTTTGATTGAAACTGATTGATCTGGTTTCTGGCACTGTTCTGGGTAGAAAATTAGTCTTCCCAAGGGGAAATTTCTGGACTTAGGCGTTTTTTCTTCGAATTTTTTGTTGCGAAAAAAAAAAATTTTGTTTTTTTAAAGAAATTTTTTAATCCTTATTAAACACTTCCGGTGTTCATGGTGCTGATTGGGTACGCCCCGTAATGGGTTGGTAGTTTTGGTTGTGCATGTTCTGGTATATGAGTGTAAATTGGCTGAGAAGTGACTGGCGGAGGTCTGTTAATATGTTCAATCGTTAGTGTGGGCTCTTCCGATCTTTTCAGTCGTTTGATGTAGTCCCTCAAAAAGGTGTACGGTGTACGTACTCGTGTGCTATCGTTGTCCTGCTGGGTGTCAAATTCGTTTTTAATTTCCAAAGGCAGAACAAGTGAACATTTATGTAGTGGATGTTCAGGATGCTCTTGTAGATATTCATAGTCATTGATTGCAACTACTTGCACTGGCTTCGTTTTGATCTTTCTCCCTTCGTGTGTTATTCGGAAAGGAAACCTGCGGTGTAATTTTGCCCATTTATGTAATAAATGTGAGTATGTGAGATGCAGAAAAACACTTATCAGGAATGAAAGGAATCCAAATAGTAGTGACATCTGCCACGGAATGTATTCTTTCAGTCTGTTTTCAAGCTTGGGCTTCAGTGCTTGAATTTTCTCCAGAATTGGTTGCGCTATCTTTTCGATCGTTTGTTTGCTGGTTCTTCTTGAATCAAGTTGTTGGAATTGTGGCTGTATCTGATGTAGAATTTGAATTTGTGCTTCTGATCTTGATGAGAAACTTGGTAGTTCTTCAAGTGGCGGCAGGAGGTTAACGATGGTACTTATTGGGTCAGGTAATTGGAAGTCAAGTCGCATTGCCGGTACCGAATCGCAAGCTGTAAGATCTGATCGTAAATGAATGTTTGGTCCACGTAGTTGTTTTCCACATCCCAGTGTAATGATGCAAACTCTGCATCCAGGATGCTCAATCCTTGCTAAGGGATTGCTGCCATTCCCTGCGCTCTCGATGAGTGTGTAGACGTAGCTTGCGGACGTAATTAACCAACGACCGAAGCCGAGATTGCGAGCCTTTTCAGTCAATGGCAATTCGATTACATCCAATTGACAGCGTTGCAATGCAAGTAATTCGTCGTCGTGGTATAAAAGTGTAGCCATGCAAGACTGATAAGTCTGCTCTGTAGGTATGGCTTTTGTGCATATTGCATATTTTTGGGACCCAATGCAATTTTCGAGCTCTTTGTCATCGATAAACGCGAGTTCTTCTCCATCGTCCGAGACGGCCATGTATTTGGCTTCTAGACGCCAAACTAATGCTTTGCCTGTATCCCCGTCTGGCATGGGGATGGGAATGGCATGCAGCACATTCATAACTGTGCTCTTTGATGCCATCGGTATGGCCAGTGTCAGGATCAGACCTGATTCAATTGCCTCAACTTGTGTGACCAATTTTGTCTCATAATACGAGAGAATGTCTTGAAATGGTACGGCGAGTGACAATCGGTCCTGTAGCCCATTTTGTTGTAAGTGTACCATTGTAAGAATTTCATGGAGCTGCTGACAAGGTACCAGCGACACAGGTAATAGCTGGTTCATGAGTGGTGTTAGTGAATTCAGAACATTAATTCTAAAGGTGTACAGAGCTGCTCTGTAGGTTTTAATGTTCGCCAGAATTGTCTGAAAGATATTGCTTAAGACAAGACTGTGTTGGTTTATTTGTTCGCGTACATAAAGGTATTGTAGGCAGTTTCTCATATGGTGGACATTCTGACGGAGCGCAGTGAACTGCCCCTCTGCTAGCTCCCAGTTCCTGTTTTGGGTTTTAATTATCTCGTCCTGCGCCTCTTTTATTGCTTTAAGTTCTCCCGAGACCACAAAGAATTTTTCGTTCTGTGAAGTTGTTATTTGTTCGACATGTTCTGTCAGGTATTGGAGGTAAGCCATGGCTTGTCTGATGTTTTCTTGGTTTCGTTTTACCCGTTTGTCGCATCCGCCAAATACCGATTTGATAAAGCACAGGAGTTTGTCTCCTGCGCCAATTCCAATTCCCAGAACTGCAGCGGCTGCGGCTGCAGCGGCTACTGCCCTTGGTTTGCGAGAAAAAGTTGTATCCGTTGCGGCGTGTGAGCGGAGGAGTTGTGACATTTCTATTTTTAAGGATTCGATATCCTGCTGTGCGAGTTCGTTTTCCATGATAGCTTGTTTGGCGATCCATTGTAAGCCAGATGTTGATTCAGTCATGTTGGTATAATTGAGTGGGCAACCATAATTCTTTGAAGTCCACATGCTTGCCAGTTCTCGAGTGAGATTTGTAAGTTTCGACTCTACTGTTTTATTGTAGACTGGGTAAGGGACTAGGATTTCTGTCTTTACAAATTTTTCTGTTAAGAGAATTTTCTGATGTAAGTTAAAAAGTACGCCATCTTTAGTTGCCACTGCCGGTTGGTTACTTGAGCCGCTTTTAATATTTGTCAATAAGTAAAGTAGGAAGCAGGCTATAGCTTGTTGTGGAAGGTAATTGAACATGGTATATGAATGGGGTTGTTTTTTTTTCCGAGTTGAGAATGCTGCTGATTTCGAAGTGAGTAAAGTTGAAGAATGATTTTACTAGTTATTTTTGTGGTTTATATAGTGAATACAAAGGGCGAGATAATAGCCAATAAGAAAGGAGCAGTAAAGTAATGACGTCATAGTAAAGAATCTTCTGTATCCGTTGCGTAGTCCAGAGTTTGATGAAGATTACCGTCAATTTGCTGCCTATGAAGAGTTAGTGGAATGACCCGCCTTCTGTTTGGTAAAATTGGACCTAGGTCTATTAATTCTCTGGCAGCTACCCTATGCCTTAATGGCGATGAGTGCCTAGGACCTTGGAAATTAATGTCTGAGTCAGTTTCTGTTGTTTCGGATGCTGGATCGTCGTACGATGCTACCTCGTTATATTCTTGGGAGTTGGTTACTGCTGATTCGTTTGCTGGATTTCGTAGAGAATCTGTCTCAGGCAAGTTGTTTCCATCTTCCATTCCTTGTGTTTGTTCAGTTGCATCATTGTTTTGGGGCATTGAAGTAATGGTTTCCGCAGAATTGAAGGTATCATCGATCTTTCCCCAGGCTATTGAGAAATAGAACTCAAGCGAGGACTCGGTGTCACTAGCGCTAGTTTCTATATCGCTATTTTCTGCATCACTGAAGGCAATGGAGAGGTCAGGGTAAGGGTAGTGACTGAGCGGGAAGTAAGTGATCACTTTCACTTGCGGATCTTCTTCGGAAACTTGTAGGCTGTTATATACTGAGTGTTCTCTTGCCAATGCAAGGTGGTCGCTTCGTCTCAGGTTGTAGGGCCTTTGTGAGCCAAATCGGGTATCTGTTTGAGGGAAATTACTGTTTGCAGAAAAGACGTAGTCTCCCACATCTATTGTTTCTGGTGTTTCTCTTTCTTCAGACGGCACTGAGCCTTCCACAAAGAATGTATTTTCGTCGTATATAGTTTCCTGTTGTATTTGTTGATGGTTTGTTGGCGGTTCTTGTGCTGAGAAGCTCGCCGTTTGTACATTTTGATTGAAACTGATTGATCTGGTTTCTGGCACTGTTCTGGGTAGAAAATTAGTCTTCCCAAGGGGAAATTTCTGGACTTAGGCGTTTTTTCTTCGAATTTTTTGTTGCGAAAAAAAAAATTTTTGTTTTTTTAAAGAAATTTTTTAATCCTTATTAAACACTTCCGGTGTTCATGGTGCTGATTGGGTACGCCCCGTAATGGGTTGGTAGTTTTGGTTGTGCATGTTCTGGTATATGAGTGTAAATTGGCTGAGAAGTGACTGGCGGAGGTCTGTTAATATGTTCAATCGTTAGTGTGGGCTCTTCCGATCTTTTCAGTCGTTTGATGTAGTCCCTCAAAAAGGTGTACGGTGTACGTACTCGTGTGCTATCGTTGTCCTGCTGGGTGTCAAATTCGTTTTTAATTTCCAAAGGCAGAACAAGTGAACATTTATGTAGTGGATGTTCAGGATGCTCTTGTAGATATTCATAGTCATTGATTGCAACTACTTGCACTGGCTTCGTTTTGATCTTTCTCCCTTCGTGTGTTATTCGGAAAGGAAACCTGCGGTGTAATTTTGCCCATTTATGTAATAAATGTGAGTATGTGAGATGCAGAAAAACACTTATCAGGAATGAAAGGAATCCAAATAGTAGTGACATCTGCCACGGAATGTATTCTTTCAGTCTGTTTTCAAGCTTGGGCTTCAGTGCTTGAATTTTCTCCAGAATTGGTTGCGCTATCTTTTCGATCGTTTGTTTGCTGGTTCTTCTTGAATCAAGTTGTTGGAATTGTGGCTGTATCTGATGTAGAATTTGAATTTGTGCTTCTGATCTTGATGAGAAACTTGGTAGTTCTTCAAGTGGCGGTAGGAGGTTAAAGATGGTACTTATTGGGTCAGGTAATTGGAAGTCAAGTCGCATTGCCGGTACCGAATCGCAAGCTGTAAGATCTGATCGTAAATGAATGTTTGGTCCACGTAGTTGTTTTCCACATCCCAGTGTAATGATGCAAACTCTGCATCCAGGATGCTCAATCCTTGCTAAGGGATTGCTGCCATTCCCTGCGCTCTCGATGAGTGTGTAGACGTAGCTTGCGGACGTAATTAACCAACGACCGAAGCCGAGATTGCGAGCCTTTTCAGTCAATGGCAATTCGATTAAATCCAATTGACAGCGTTGCAATGCAAGTAATTCGTCGTCGTGGTATAAAAGTGTAGCCATGCAAGACTGATAAGTCTGCTCTGTAGGTATGGCTTTTGTGCATATTGCATATTTTTGGGACCCAATACAATTTTCGAGCTCTTTGTCATCGATAAACGCGAGTTCTTCTCCATCGTCCGAGACGGCCATGTATTTGGCTTCTAGACGCCAAACTAATGCTTTGCCTGTATCCCCGTCTGGCATGGGGATGGGAATGGCATGCAGCACATTCATAACTGTGCTCCTTGATGCCATCGGTATGGCCAGTGTCAGGATCAGACCTGATTCAATTGCCTCAACTTGTGTGACCAATTTTGTCTCATAATACGAGAGAATGTCTTGAAATGGTACGGCGAGTGACAATCGGTCCTGTAGCCCATTTTGTTGTAAGTGTACCATTGTAAGAATTTCATGGAGCTGCTGACAAGGTACCAGCGACACAGGTAATAGCTGGTTCATGAGTGGTGTTAGTGAATTCAGAACATTAATTCTAAAGGTGTACAGAGCTGCTCTGTAGGTTTTAATGTTCGCCAGAATTGTCTGAAAGATATTGCTTAAGACAAGACTGTGTTGGTTTATTTGTTCGCGTACATAAAGGTATTGTAGGCAGTTTCTCATATGGTGGACATTCTGACGGAGCGCAGTGAACTGCCCCTCTGCTAGCTCCCAGTTCCTGTTTTGGGTTTTAATTATCTCGTCCTGCGCCTCTTTTATTGCTTTAAGTTCTCCCGAGACCACAAAGAATTTTTCGTTCTGTGAAGTTGTTATTTGTTCGACATGTTCTGTCAGGTATTGGAGGTAAGCCATGGCTTGTCTGATGTTTTCTTGGTTTCGTTTTACCCGTTTGTCGCATCCGCCAAATACCGATTTGATAAAGCACAGGAGTTTGTCTCCTGCGCCAATTCCAATTCCCAGAACTGCAGCGGCTGCGGCTGCAGCGGCTACTGCCCTTGGTTTGCGAGAAAAAGTTGTATCCGTTGCGGCGTGTGAGCGGAGGAGTTGTGACATTTCTATTTTTAAGGATTCGATATCCTGCTGTGCGAGTTCGTTTTCCATGATAGCTTGTTTGGCGATCCATTGTAAGCCAGATGTTGATTCAGTCATGTTGGTATAATTGAGTGGGCAACCATAATTCTTTGAAGTCCACATGCTTGCCAGTTCTCGAGTGAGATTTGTAAGTTTCGACTCTACTGTTTTATTGTAGACTGGGTAAGGGACTAGGATTTCTGTCTTTACAAATTTTTCTGTTAAGAGAATTTTCTGATGTAAGTTAAAAAGTACGCCATCTTTAGTTGCCACTGCCGGCTGGTTACTTGAGCCGCTTTTAATATTTGTCAATAAGTGAAGTAGGAAGCAGGCTATAGCTTGTTGTGGAAGGTAATTGAACATGGTTTATGAATGGGGTTGTTTTTTTTCCGAGTTGAGAATGCTGCTGATTTCGAAGTGAGTAAAGTTGAAGAATGATTTTACTAGTTATTTTTGTGGTTTATATAGTGAATACAAAGGGCGAGATAATAGCCAATAAGAAAGGAGCAGCAAAGTAATGACGTCATAGTAAAGAATCTTCTGTATCCGTTGCGTAGTCCAGAGTTTGATGAAGATTACCGTCAATTTGCTGCCTATGAAGAGTTAGTGGAATGACCCGCCTTCTGTTTGGTAAAATTGGACCTAGGTCTATTAATTCTCTGGCAGCTACCCTATGCCTTAATGGCGATGAGTGCCTAGGACCTTGGAAATTAATGTCTGAGTCAGTTTCTGTTGTTTCGGATGCTGGATCGTCGTACGATGCTACCTCGTTATATTCTTGGGAGTTGGTTACTGCTGATTCGTTTGCTGGATTTCGTAGAGAATCTGTCTCAGGCAAGTTGTTTCCATCTTCCATTCCTTGTGTTTGTTCAGTTGCATCATTGTTTTGGGGCATTGAAGTAATGGTTTCCGCAGAATTGAAGGTATCATCGATCTTTCCCGAGGCTATTGAGAAATAGAACTCAAGCGAGGACTCGGTGTCACTAGCGCTAGTTTCTATATCGCTATTTTCTGCATCACTGAAGGCAATGGAGAGGTCAGGGTAAGGGTAATGACTGAGCGGGAAGTAAGTGATCACTTTCACTTGCGGATCTTCTTCGGAAACTTGTAGGCTGTTATATACTGAGTGTTCTCTTGCCAATGCAAGGTGGTCGCTTCGTCTCAGGTTGTAGGGCCTTTGTGAGCCAAATCGGGTATCTGTTTGAGGGAAATTACTGTTTGCAGAAAAGACGTAGTCTCCCACATCTATTGTTTCTGGTGTTTCTCTTTCTTCAGACGGCACTGAGCCTTCCACAAAGAATGTATTTTCGTCGTATATAGTTTCCTGTTGTATTTGTTGATGGTTTGTTGGCGGTTCTTGTGCTGAGAAGCTCGCCGTTTGTACATTTTGATTGAAACTGATTGATCTGGTTTCTGGCACTGTTCTGGGTAGAGTCATTGCTTCTTGGTTGATGTGTTTCTCGATCTGGTTATCGAAGAACTGGGGTTCTCGTTCCTCTTCAGGGATTGAGGGATCGGCCTCAAAATTTCGAGGGTCGATTGATTCTAAGTCTTGGATTTCATATTGTGGTTTTATTGTCGCAATCGCATTCTGTGTACACATTGTGTATAGTTTGTGTTAATTTTCCGCACAATATAGTTGGCATTTGTGAGTCTCTTTTCCACTCGGTACATAGGAATCCATCTGCTCTGTTGTTTGTTCATTGTTGCGATTTGTGTTGTACATTTTGGGTCCAAAATTAGGCAATAAGTTTGTAACAGAGGAGATGCATTGGCTTTCCTGTCGTAATATTTCTTGCATTTGAGGTATGAATGAATAAGATTTTCTTTCACGGAAGCGAATAGCTCAGTTGTTTTATCCTGGATTTCCTTTATGCAATCCGCTTTTGGCTTGTGTTGCCAAAGACGTGTGTTTTGAAAGCGTAGGTCGAGTGGGTTGACTGGTGTGCGTCCGTGAAATACGTCTGATGGCGTACACCCTATTGCTGGAGCGTAGGTAGTGTTGTGTATGAATACTGCAATATCAACGTATCTACGCCAGTCGGAAGACGTTTGGTTTTCATTGATTCGCAGAATTTGTTTGAGTGGGGCGTGCTTTCTTTCGAGTAATCCAATTGTTTGTGCGTGTTTCAATGTGCAGTGTTTGAGTTTGATCTCAAGAATTGTGGCGAGTTCGCTCATTAAATGTGACGTAAAGGCTGTCCCTAGATCGCAGATTATCTGTGATGGAATGTATGAATGTTTCAGGAAGATGGAAATAAGCGCTCGGGCTACAATGTCGGCGTCACCTTTCATCAGAGGTATTGCGAATAAGTATTTCGAGAAGACATCTATCCCGGATAATATGAAGGTGTACGGTGAAGCGTGCATCTTTCCGACAAGGTCGATGAGGAGTACATCTGCTGGAAAATTTTGTAAGGAAGACATTGGTTGTAGAGGTGGTCTCAGAGCTGCTGTGGGACTAGGTTTCGTTTGTAAACAAGTCACGCAGTTTCTGATGTAGTCAGTTAGTGTTTCGGTGAAATTGGGGAAATAGAACCGCTTCCGAAATTCGGCTAAGGTACGCGACACACCTTTATGTCCGGTCCAGACACTGTTGTGGATGCGGAAGAGTACTTCTTTTTGCAAGTGAATTGGAACACAGTATTGTTTGATGAAGCTGTTGCCTGTATGATTGTAGAACTTCCTGTGTAGCACTCCGTCAAACATAGCGAGTCTTGGGTATTGTTTCAGGTACTTTTTCAAGTCTGCTGAGAGATATTGGGCGGTTGTTGGTGGGCCTGTCTCGCACCAAAGGATAACTCTTTTGATGTCTGAGTCTCTTTGTTGTTCGGCTCTTAGATTCAATGGCGAGTGACCGGTTGTATCAAAGTCGTCCATTGGATTGTGTTCGTGTATTGCCTGGAGCTGCGCCGGTTTTATTTGTTGAATATGAACCTCCTCAATGATTTCTGTTTGATCTGTTTCGTTGACGGTCAGAAAAAGATAGTGTTTCCTAGTATTTTCCTTGTATGTTTCGTGCAGGAGTGTATTAATTGAGTTGTTCGGTACTTCGGCGGTAGTGTCAATTTGCACTTCACTGATTGGTATCTTCGAGTTGATGCGAAGTGTTAGTTTTTCCTTCGGATTTATGTGTATCCTTGAGAGGTAATCTGCTGCAAGGTTGGCTTTTCCGGGGATATGTCCTAGTATTATGTCAAAACTCAATACGTGATCTAGTGCGTTCCACAGCGTTGGTGGGATGATCTTTGTTTGAAAGAATCTGGTGACAGCTCTGTTGTCTGTCAGGACTAGTACTGGTTTCTCGCATCCCCAAAGGATGTTTGCAAACATATCAAGGGCAAAATGAACGGCAAGAAATTCTTTCGCTAGATTGACATCTTGAGTTGATTCGGTTTGAAGATACGTGAGCCGAAACTTACAGGTGCATAAATTTTGTGTTCAGACGCTCCGTTTGTAGTTTGGGTGTAATCCTCGATCATTAATACAAATCCGGCAGCATAGAATGATGCATCGGCCATAATGACATATTGTCTATTGGTCGTCGGTAGCCTTAGTGATATTTCACAGGCTGATTGTAGATCTTGTGTCAGTTTCTTTAACATTATGATGTGCTCCTCGTTTATTTCAAAGTCTGTTTCTTTCTTGAGTAATCTATAAAAAGGAAGCAGCTTTTCTCCGACATCTGGTATAAAGGCTTTGTAAAAATTGAAGAAACCGATCATTCTTTTTGTTTGCTTAACATTTTTCGGCATCTTGAATGTTCTGAGAAACGTCACGATTTTCTGTTTGATGGGGGTCAAACCCTCTGAAGTTATCGTGTTCCCCAAGAACTGAATTTCCTTCAAACCAAAGGCGCATTTATCTGTAGCTAGCTTCATTCCTGATTCTCTGATGCACGTGAATACTGCTGATAGTTTTTCCAGCATATCTGGGAGATCATGAGCACCTACTCCAATATCGTCTACATATTGAAAACATTTGTCAGCTGTAATTACGGGGTCAAGATTCTGTCGCATGAAGGAGCTGAATGCGCTGACACTTCTGCTCAGTCCTTGTGCTAATCTTTTAAATGCGTAAGTTCGCGATGCAAAATTGAAAGCGAGCAGTTGGATAGATTGCTCGTCGGCCATTGGCACGGAGTAGTATCCGTGGCTTCCGTCCATTTTGCAAGCGAGCTTTTTCCCTGCAAGATGGCTTCCTGCGTCAGCCAGTGTTGCTATTGGGAAATTGTTGTTGTTATAGTCATTTCGAATCAAGTGGTTGATTTTACGCAGATCTATTAATATTCGTAGTTTTCCATTCGGTTTTCTTTCCGCGAAGATTGGTGATGAATATCTACTGAATGGCAACGTTGTAATCACGCCGTAGTATTGTAATAAGGCGAGTTCTACTAGGAGATCGTCTTTGAGGTGGATGAAACTCTTTGGGTTTTTGAATATACTGGTCTATCAGTATCAGGCGTCAGTTTTACTGAGAATTTTGAAGTGTAGCCAATGTCAAGGCGATGTCTTGTAAATATATCGTTGAATTCCAATAAGAGATCCTCTGTCTTCTTCTTTTCGTCGTCTGTTAGGACACTTCCGTGCCAGTTAAAGGATTCCAAGAATGTTTTTTGGTCCTCTACATTATCCAGTGGTCGAATGGACTCTCTCTTCTTGAAGCGAGTGAGTTCTTCGTAAATCCGTTTTTCTAGTCCTGTGAGTTTGGATGGATCTTCAGTTGTCTCTGGGGTTGGGAACCAATATTTTGCGTTGTGGTTAATTGTGATGTGATTTAGCTGGCCCTTCGCTACTTTCTCAATATGTTTCGATATGGTTTTTGTTGTCTTTGACAAATTATCTGTTTCCAGCAACTTGGGCTCTAATGGGATAAGATAGCGAGCTTGTTCGGGTGTGATTATCGTGAAGGTTGCAGGTAGTGTGTTTCTTTCGATTGTGATCGGTACTTCCGTTGTGTTGATAGCCATTAGTTGAATTGGTTTGTCCTTTAGCATTTTGTTTATCGTACTCGTAAGGCAGACTCCTATGTTTTCGAGTTTTGTTGTAGGCTCTACTATTCCAATTTGGTGATCTGTTTCTAATGGTTGATAGGGCATGAGTTCAATCATTTTCTGTTCGCCAGGGTTAATTATAACTCGAGTGGTTGTTTTAAGATAAATTTTGCGCTTATTATTGAATCGTTTCGATGTTTTTGAGCCTGCCGTCTGCATCAAATTCAGCTGAAATGTGAAATCAGGGAAATGTAGATAGCGGTTGTGGGCGTCGATTGTTATTTCATTTTTGTCGAAAAAGGGGAATCCAAGTAATATGCCGGAGAGTTTCTAAAAAACCATAAAGTCCTCTGTGAGTTCTAAATGGCCAATTTTGAATGTTAAATTTGTCGTGAATAAGATTTGAGACTGATGCATAAACGCTGTGGAGACGGTAATTTCCGGTGGTGCCTTTTTTATGGGTTTTTGCGTTAGATGATTGTAGATTTTATTAAAATGTTTTTGTGACATAGCGCTACTAAATGCTCCAGTGTCAGCTATGGCTTTCATTGTAATTGAGCCTAATTGAATAGGAATTAGAAAGACGTTTTCGTTATAGCTAGTTGTACACTAAGAAATTTTTGTAGAAAATCATGCAGGTCATTCAGTTTTTTGGCTGTTGGTTGAATGGCATTGTTGCGTCGCGATAAGGTGGTTGCCTCTGAGTGCAATCACGTGCGGTATGCTCGTTGCTTGCGCATATCCTGCAAAAAGTTCGCATTGGCGTGGGAGATCGTTGTCGCTGGTTGTATTGTTGACTTTGGTTGTTGTATCTACTTATCGCGTTTGTACCCCTTCCTCTAACTCGATAGAAAGGGCGGTTTTGATAACCTGAGAAGCTTCTACTTTGGTTTGGCGTTCTGTATGCTGTGTTATTTCTGTTGTAGTTTGTGAAAGGCTTGTTAAATTTATTCTGGGTGGTGTTCGGCCATCTTGGTGGTGTTGTTTGTGAGACTGATGCCTGAATTGAAGCTATTCCTGCTGCCATTATATTTTCGACCGCTTGGTTAAAAGCAGAGTTTTGGGAGCTTGTTAGTGAGTTGAAGGCTGCGGTGTGTGCTGGCTCTGGGTTTAATTGGTCTATTCGAAGTCGTCTTTTGACTATAGAGCATAAGTCGTTTACGCCGACATTGTCCAATTCTCTGAGAAGAACTTTTTTGTATTTGAAGGGCATCCCCTGTATAAATTGTTCTCGGATTCTTCTTGTCCGCTCGTCATTGCGGTCAATTCCGGCACCAACGTCATCGACGATTGCTAAGTTGGCAAGCCGCTGTAAGTCAGTTAGAAAACCGTCTGGTTGTTCCTTCACGGGATCAAATTTTCTGCTCTGTAAATCTAACTCAAAATTAAGCCGTTGGTCTGGACCTGAGTAGCGGTTGCGTAACTGTTCTAATGCGTCATCAAGGGCGTTTCGTGTGTTTTCTGGTAAGCGTAGATAATAGTTTAATGCGTTTCCGTCGAGGTGTAAATGTAGGTATCGGGCTTGTTGGTTATGATCCGCCGGAATTCTGGCAACTGCTATGCTTGCTCTCAAAAGACCTTCAAATTGGTCCCAGTTTTCGTTGGGTAGCCCGGCAAAACGTTTGAGCGATACGTGTGGAGGGTGCGGCGCGGCCATATCTGTTGTTGTATTTTATGGGCGAAAAGAACAATTCTCCTGTTGATCTTGTCCGTTTGTTTTCAATCGACAAAGTGGGCTGGTCTGGCGTATTGGTTTATGTGAGGTGATTAAGTTGGTTTTTCCTGTGTTAGCTTTTATGAGTTCGTGTATATCACCTTCTGGGAGTTTAAGTTTTGTTGAGTTTGATTTATTTTTAATGATGATTATTCCATACCTCTTGGAGATCGGTGGAACAATTTTGATATTGGGGAATTGTAAAACGGCATCCAGAATTTGCTTGTTTTTGTGTGATAAATTTCCCAAAAGAATAAACATTAGTTTGAGATAAACATGAATTTTAAGACAATTGTTTTTTTATGAAGCTTCAACTGTGATAATTTTTCTCTGATTCCGTTTCTTTAGTGTTGCAGAATGACGCTCTTGATCTCTGTCGCCATATGGTGACTCTCTGCAAAGCTATTCTAATAGGAGTTTCCTACTAATGTTTAGGTTCCGTGTGCAGTTTTTATGTTTCCCTTCAAATATTTTCTTAAGTATTTAGGTTCGCAAGCGTCGGGTATTCTGCTAAGATGAGAAAATTTCACAAGTTCTGAGGATGGAAAATAGCACTAAGTTTCACAAGAATCAATTGAAGAACGAATGAATATTTCGTGTTATGCATTTCGTATTTATACTTTTTATTTACATTTTTGTCCACTCAGAATTGAGTTCATTCTATTAATAGACAGTGAATATTTTATAAGTTTTATTTGAGTCTGAGTCTTCATGCTCGATAGCATCTCAACTTAATTCTCTTGGTCTTCATTGGTTTCTCCGGTTTCTTTCGACTAGAAATC
Source organism: Convolutriloba macropyga (assembly GCF_964194025.1). NCBI lineage: Eukaryota > Metazoa > Xenacoelomorpha > Acoela > Convolutidae > Convolutriloba > Convolutriloba macropyga. The sequence goes on from NC_134469.1 coordinate 40,833,879, forward strand.
AAAATGGTCAGAATAATTGCGTAAGAAGACTCAACTTATTACTACAAATCTTACTTGAGAGCAATTACAAATATACTCCGGAATTTCCTTTTCTCTAGTAATACTAAATCTATTCATACGAGTGAAAAAAGCAACTTTCTCAGGCAATTAACAAATAAAATTCTATAGTTTGATATTCTTAGTCGACATGAACTGGCTTTGTAAAAGCGACCATTTTTAGATTTTAAATTAAGCTAAAATTTAAAATATCATTACAACATAAAAGAGACATCATTTCTTCTTGCTGAGAGTCCTCTGTTTCTCAGCAAACTCGACAACTTTGAAGTGCGTTGAGAGACCTTTCCTTTTTCTAACTTTAGAAACGCATTTCAGAGCAAAATTCTCTGTGTCTGCAACGTCACCGTACAAGGTCTTCTCTTCTTCAGTTGTCGGGACCCAGAAAGGGTCTTCCTCGATTACGGACCAATGGCTGAACACCAGCTGAGGATAGGCACGACCGGATGTCTTCAATCTCATCTCTCCGACAAACCCGAAACTCTCCTCGACAGGGAGTGAGGCCTCGATATGATAAGCTGTTAGGTCTTCCGTCATGTCCTCTTGGACTATCAGACCACGTCTCCGATTTAGAACCGCGTATACAGCACCAAGTTTCTCACTTGAAACTGTGATGTCGCACTTGTACATTGCTTCCATCAATCGACAAGGCTGACACTACAACGAACATCGTAATGAATGCAAGAGATTAAGAAATCGCATTTGGCGAACGTTTTTCTGTGAGTTGATATAAAGCTATCACAACCAAACATCTTAGAACTAAAATCTTTTGTGTATTCATGAATATAATGGCCAATTCCACTTTAGTTAAACTTTCCTGTCTATTTCCTTTCCTCTAGCACCGCACCTATCAGCCTTACCTGAATAGCTTTTCTGATTGTCTCACGACTGCTAGAAATAAGCTTGCCAGAAAGTGCTGTGAAACAAGACACAGATGATCCAGCGCCACTGTTGCTTTCATGGTTCACGCTGTCTTCATCACCTGTTTCTTTCGTCACTTGCAAGTGCTGTTCATGCGAATGAAGTGACCACTCATGTACAAAAATTGCCACTCCAAGCATGGGTTCTTCAGTAAGTGGACCAGATGCAGTTGCCAGTTGGAATCCATGTGATATACTGCTGTCACATTCTCTCAACCAGTCAAATGATGCTTTCCCAAAAGCCAGGTCAAATATTGAAGGCCTATCGTAATTGGTACATTGATTTATCAAAATATTAGCTCCAACCCGATTAGGTCCAAAAGTCCATATTTTGTCTTTAAGTTTTGACCAAAATGGTCCTTCTTTGTCCAAAGTGTTATGCAGCGAATCAACAAAAATTTCTAGCTCGCTTTTAGCTTCAGGGATGAGATCTGTTAGCTCCAGTTCCTGTCTTAGCAGTCGATCAAGAGTTTTGAGCACAGTTGAACTCTCAATTAATAGGGATACAATTGACGCCGGCAGTGGCTTTGCAGAAAACTTCAGAGAAAACATTGGTTCTGAAACCTGGGCAAAGGTGTCTACCTTTTTCGAGTTGACAATGATCTCGTTTGTTCGATCAACTTTTGGTGGGACAATTATAGTCTCTCTGTACGGTACGATTGGATCTGATGCAGTGATCGGCACCTGTGCAAACTCCTCAAGATCTTTCAGACAACGCTCGAGATGCACTTCACCTGCCGTTAGAAGGACGTGTTCCCCTGTTTCTTGCAACAACACTTGCACATTCGTGTCCGCTTGATTGAGCAGCTGAAGCAATTCGAACAAACCATCAGCATTCAGAAAATTAATAAATTAATTATTGCACAAGCGTCATCCGGATAAATATAACATACCCTGAGTTGAATTTAAAAACATTGACCTTAAACATTGACATTAATTGGTATATACCGTTTCTTCTGATTTCGCTTTTTGACAATGAATATATTTTCGTTATATTATTGAATGAACTCTGAAGCCATGGAGTTGAAACAGTAAGTGAGGTGAGTCAGAAGTGAAACGCGAAAGTCGTGACGGTGACTTAGTAAAACGAAAAACGTAATCAAAAGACAAAACGAATTAATAAAACAGCAAGACAAGTCCTCGCCTACAACTCAAAGAATTTTCATTGACTAAACAAGAAATTAGACAAAGAAATGTCTAGGAATGGCCTCGTAAAACCATTTCGCAGCATTTCGACAATCCGATGAAGATTTGGTTTTTTCTCGGCTTTCCTGCTTTGTTTTTTTTCAACAAAGATTCATCGGATTCTTGAAATGCGAGAAGTGCCGAAGAAAAAGCCAAAGAATTGAAAAAAAGTAACAACATGACTGTCAACCTCCGCAGAAGAACAACTTGAATAATGAAGTCGTCAAATATCATTTACCAAAACAAAAAAATTATCAAGAACATTTTCTGAACACAGTTGATTTTTCTTTATAAAAAAGTTGTTAACTAAGTCATTAAAAGAATCAAATAGATAATAGAAAAGTAAAGGAGCAACCGATATCAAAGTCCGAGACATTGCAATTTTTAGACAAAAAATGCTTATAGGAAGATTAAAATTTCATTTACACGATCACGTGACAATGTAACAAAGCTAACAACAAATACAGGCAACGATTAGATCTCAATGAAAACAAATGGATGGTCAAAAATATTGGCTGAGAATGGAACCAATAGAAAATTCGATCTTGTCTAACGTAAAAGAAACAGTGAGATCTGTCAATTTTGACGCCAACAGACTAACAAACAAATATATGGTCAAATATATATGGACCAACAAGCACGGTCAAATATCAAAAAATAACTGCCATTTTTGTCATTAGTGAGACTGAGTAGCAACTAACAACAAAAACAGAAGTATTCAAAATTAAAACAAATCACTTACGTTTAAAAAAATTTTGTGAAAGTCAGCAAAAAAGTTATATGCCACTAATAAGGTTTGAGGTCATTAGTGAGAATAAATATCACGATAAAATTTTAAAAAAATTGTCTAAACCATAAAATAATTAACTACTTTTTCAGTAATTCAAATAAAGATATAGCCGGTAGATTACCGGCAAAAAGAGCCGTTGAAAATAACCTAATGCACTAAGACTTAATGACCACTCTTTAAACGTTTATCCCGTCTTTTGACTTTGCTCTTTTGACTTTGACGGTATTCACTATATTGCGTAATTCAGTGCATGAAAGAATTCAAAATCCGTTCATTTGAAACAGAGAGTGAAGTAAGTCAGAAGTCAAACGTGAAAATCGTGACTTCTGTAAAGCGATAAACGTGATCAAAAGGTAAAGCGAAACAAAAAAAGGAGAACGCCTAAATAATATCCGTTTGAGAGGCTGACGGCAGCCATTAAAAACTATACAAGCATGACCTGCTGAAACCACCAGCAGAGAAAAAATACGAGAAAAACAGCACACCTTGAAATTGAAAAAAAATCGCTTTCAAAATACCAAAATGTGATCAAACACCAAATTCTCGTTCCACATTAAAGGCATTTTGAAAAAAAATAGACTACTCGATGTTTCATTCCCCTTCAATTACACCAGCTTGACAAAAACCACTAGAGTATTTTGACTTCTTATTGGAAACAAAAAATGAGAACAGATCTTGAAAAAAGCACAAAATTAATTTCTTTGAAATGCATCAATTCAACAGAATCGTCCGTTGAAAGAGATAATTGTGCTAATTCGATAAACTCAATAATGCCTTGTAATGGGACCAATGAAATTCAGATAGAACGACAAAGAACTACAAAACGCGCAAAAATAAAAACATAGCCGGCAGATTGCCGGAAAATAGCCGCGATAGACGCTTAGAGCCTTCAATGAATTGAAACATCTAACGAAACCAGATAGGCAGATTGACCAAAAGTCCTTTAGTAGACCACTACATTTTTTGGGTTAGATACGTACTGTCATTTTTATGATACACGTACGGTCTATAAGGAAAAAGCCCTAAAAGAGCTTTTTCAAAATTGATTTTTGAAGTCAAAAACTCAATACTTATACTCAAAAATTAGTGTATATAAGTTTGACACTGCTTAGATGCACACTATCGATCTTTAACTAGTAAATCTTCATAAAATGAAGTTCCATAAGTGAGTTCAGACTCATACTCAAGAATTAGGGCATATAAGTTTGACACTGCTTAGATGCACACTATCGATCTTTAACTAGTAAATTTTCATAAAATAAAGTTCCATAAAAGAGTTCAGAAGTCATTTTTTTAGTGAGGTAAGTCAGGCAATCGACCTAAAAGCAGAAATGACGTCACGCAGATAAATTTTAACTGCAAAGCAGTAGAAAAGTACTCGAGCAGAAAATGAAGAGAAAAACAGCAAAAACAGACGTCGAATTGCAGCAAGTAAAAATTTACTCTTAAAAACCAAAACAAACAATGTAACGTCAGATGAATTGCTCCCGAACGAAAGGCACGTGAATTTTATTTATGTGTAATAATTTATTTGGTAAGCTCATTAATTATTTGTGCGCAAAAAAATCCGACCCGATGGTTTTGAACTCGCGACTTTCAGGATGGCAGTCTCACATCTTAACCACTACGCTATACAGGCTTTGGTACGCACGTCATCGCTAAAAATCGCTTTTATTCTAGCAACCAAGTTTTCGGAACGACAGCAATTGAGAACATAATTGACTGACGTCGGAAGAATTGCTCTAACGACTGGCGAGCGGTCGGTTGGCCTTGTCAGTAAGGAGGGGAGAGGGCTCAAAAGAACCACCGCCCTTCACGCCATGAATTCATATCTCTAAAACAATTTCGGCGAATTTGATACTTGGAGAGTCGAGTAACCCGAAAGGCTCAAAACGCCCTTAATGCCCTCCAGGCGTTCAAACTTTCCTGATTTTGAAGACGAGAAGTCAAAAGGGTCAAAAAATTAGAATTCAGGCGCGAAAAAGTCACAAGAGAGCAAAGAATGCTCTAACCGAAAGCGCAAAAACGTTCAAACGCAAAACCGTTGCGTAAAAAGACACACGTTTACAATAATTAATTCAAACTTTGATTGAGAGCAGTTAAAAATATGCATAAACACCATTTTCTCACTTCACTTTAAAAGCAGTTTGAAAAAATGTCACGCCTTACAACTACTTGCTTTCGCTCTTCTTACTTCTCCAGAATGCGTGATAGACGTCACTACTCCAATTTGACTTCTCATTGACAAAAGTGTACAAACGGAAAAAATCCACTTGTCGATACAATTCGAATTCTTTGAATTGTAAAAGTAATAAATAGCAGTCTTTTAGAGGGTGACGTCAGCTGTGAATTAGAGAATATCTCTACTGAAAGTATCTCTCTTCTTTTGGACTTCTGAGGATCAGGCTTCCTTATTTCAAGGAGCACAGCTACATAAAGCATTGTTGATTAACTAACCTTGAGTGCTTTGATCAGACAAGCCAGATCTGAAGACTTGGGTGTGTTCACAGCTACTCGAATAATTCCCAACGAACTCTCGTTTAGAGCCGTAAACGCTGGACATAGGAGTGTTGACGATACAGTAGCACTCTTAACTATACATTTTGACAAGCCAGAGATACCAAGAAGATTTCCCGCAGGAACATTGTCGACGAGTTCCAGTTCCCTCCCCATGAGTACGTAAACATTCTCAACTTTGACTTTCATTGCGTGAACACCTAATCCACTGGTTTCAAGACCACCACCAGCCAGGGAGTCCTTAACGTAGTTTTCCAGTTCAGATTGTGATGCAGCGCTCGGGTCGTGTTTTGGACCGAGAACATAGATTTCCTGACCCCTCCGCAAAGTTCCACTAAAAATTCGAGCGAACGCCACAAATTCAGTGCATTGTAAAATTTCGGCAAATTGGATTTCACTTGCTGCCTCACCTGAAACAAGAAGAAGCTTCTTTAGCAAATTCAAATATGGCTCAACATTTTAAAACAATAAAAACACTACCACATAGGATTTCAAAAAACCTAATATCACGTATTTCAATTCTGAAAAAGTCAGGACCGACAAAGAAGCTGCACAGATATCATTTGCATATTTCTGGCTTGCAAATTAAATGAAGATGACAGCTCCACTTGGTCACATATGCTAATATTTATTCAATTTAGCCAATTTTGACTACTGAGTGACGCCCTTACTTGTTTTCAGAGCTGAAAGTTCCGTTGAGTCTTCGACATGTTCACTCTCCAGTACAACTCCATTCAGTCGTTTGATCACCTCTTCTCGCTTCTGGGACATTTCCTCCATGCTCATTGGACCCTTTCGATTCTCTGGCAACTCTTTCCGATCATATGGTACCATTTTCGACACGTAAACAATCACTGGTTCATCCTCCGAAGCACTGCATTTTGTAAACGAATGCTTCAAGTTTTTGGTGGCTTCTGGCCAATTTTCATACGTTTTGTTATCTGTTGTGAAGAGCGACAAAACGCGGTCATCGGAGAGACAGCTGGGTGGTGGTACAATTTGGCATACAGCAGACAAAACTGTGTCACTAATTGGTAGCCATTGGCTCATTACGCTCACCAAAGCAGGCCTCGGATCTTTATACTGCGTGTCTCTCAGCGAAAGTTTCACTCCCAATGAGTTGCATATCTTTGTTACCTGTTCTTTGTTCTTACTGTTTATTGCATGATACACAGCCCAAATATTATCGAGAATCAGCTGCACGAACAACGGCTTCTTTCCTTTGCGCCAAGCATTGTTGAATATTTTTCGTTGCTTGTAATTTACGTAAAAGTTGCCCCATAAAGTTTTTTTCAATGTTTCAACTTTGAAGCCCAATTTAGCAGAGAAAAAGGAGGCGAACGTGTCAACTCTAAAACAACAAAGTTCATTTCTACTACAATTCCTACTTTTTGTACAAGCAGGTAGCCCTATCCGGAAAAATGTAGCCGCATTTGACAGGTCAAAAAGATTATTGCTTAAATGGTGGATACACTGGTGCTAGAACGATAATCAAATTTGAAAAATCACTCATAATACCGCGTACCATACAAATCGCTCTCGAAAGACTGTCAAGGAGTTGGCCTCAGTAGTAGCCAGGTTTGGCTAAGTGAGTCTAGCTTCAGCTTATAAAGGGAAAGACAGGGAGCAGCAAAAGAGATGCATTGGGGGTGGGGAGAGTTCGTCAAGCTCTCAGATCTGTTCAGTGACTTAATGTCCTGGGGACTTTACCTGTTCATACAGTTTTTGAAGACAAAAAGTCAATAGCGCCAGACAACAGATCGATCAAATGAGAAATCGCATTTAAAAAGAGCGCAAGACTAATGAGCAATTAAAAATATGTTCGGTCGTAAAAATACGTTCGGTTTTGATGACCGGTAATCACCTGTCGTCTCGCAACTAACACTTAATTTCAGCCAATGAGGTTAGATATTAACTTTCGATCTACTGTCCCAATCTAACTCTTTGTTCCGACCCCAACTTAGTGGGGAAGGAACTATATGTTGAACTGGGTTTTTTTGTTCTGTCCATTTTGGCCGATGATATATTCATCGCTGAGCGTTCATCAATCATTAAATTCAAATAGTTTTTTAACTTATTATCAAAGGGGTTATCGCGGCTTAAGATTTTTTTTGTGAACAATTGGTATTTGACGAAATTTTTTTTACTGCTAGCGCCATTTTTTTTTGCAATCATAGATTTTTGTATCAAATTTTGTTTCACATTATGTCTTACGCTAAGAGTTGGAACAATTAAGCGTTTTAATAGACGCACAGACAGAAAGGCTAATTTTGGTTTCATCGTGGATTTTTGGCTCTCTTTGTAGATTTGACTAAGCTTCAAGGAAATATCCAATTGGCTTCCTGATGAAGAAGAAGTTAACCTATTTAATACATTGAGTTGATAACTAATGGCTTGGTGCTTGGTCTCAGTAATAACAGGTTTATCTTCTTTCTACTGAAAAAAATTATTCTGTTTAGCGGTTTTATGTTTGTACAAATGCCTTTATGACTTTGATACAAGTTTTCAATCAAAACTTTGTGATTTCTGGATATTTGTTCAAATTTGTGTTTCGTGTCACATTACCACAATAAGACAAGCCCCATCGGCGTTAAAAATAGTACTTGTTGTTTCGATCTATTGTCCGTTTGATCTACTGTCCGGTCACCAGTTATACTCACGTAAAGGCCCAGCCATCAATTGCGCTGGAAAAGACAACATTGTTGTTTTCAGGAGCAAAATACATCTTTGTATTCTCCTCATCCTCGTCATCTTGGTCTGAAGTTTCATAAACAATATCCTCATTTTCATCTACTTTCGTACCAGTAATAGCACTATTATGCTCCTCCTCAATGGCCGTCAACACATCCGATTGGTTTAGCCCAGCCGTTATGCAGTTAACTTCCTCCAGTAACTTGACCAGTCGGTGGTACGCATCAATAGGACTCAAATTCAGCTCAGTTATCAGTCTGTCAATTTTGTTCATCACCAACACTGGAGTAATTTTTCCTTGCCATATTTGTCGAAGAACTGCGTGTGTCTGAGGACATATGCCCTCCACTACATCGACTATTACAATAGCTCCATCGCATAAACGCACTGCAGTTGATACTTCTGAGGAAAAATCCACGTGACCAGGAGAATCAATCAAATTTATCAAATAATCGTCCTATAAAATAAAAAAGAACACTGAATTCCGAACCACGTCAAGGCGTATACAACTGATGTTAGTCCATCAGTGTAAATGTTTACAAATTACTCATTACTTTAACATTATAACAGAAAATCTAAGTGAATTCAATATTCGTGGCACATTAAATGAAAAAAAACGCATGAAGTTCACACGTTTTAATAATACGTCAACCCAACAACACAATCTAGTTCAAATTTCCATATTTAAAGTCACGCCATGTTGAACAAGTAACCTTCCACAATCAAGGGTTCAAGTTAAAAACTGAGCAGAAGAAAATTCTAAGCAGCATGGGGAAATTTTTTCTGTATTGTTTGATTTTAATTTCACTGGGTAGTTCATTCCTATCTAGTATTGCAAACCTCACAAATGAGCGCTGCATTTTTCTAGAAACAAAGTTCAGGTTCCAAAACAATTTTTTGTCTTGTTAGACTCATCAATACTCCAAGTGACTAATGGACATCAAGTTGGCTGAGTAAAAGCAGGTGGCCGTAACTGTTTTTCTATTTTCCACAAAAAAAATTAAAATTTTTTTGTTCGCAGAAAGAGTTTAACGGGGAGCAGGTTCTTACTGCGTTTAATATCTTGAAAAGATTCAAAGTTTTGTTTAAAATATGTTGCCCTTAATGCCCAGTTAAGCTGTTTTTCCAAGGATACTCAGTTGTCCATATTCCGATGTAGCCAAATACCATTTGAGTTCCTAACAAGCCAGAAAACAATAGAAGCCATAACTTCGCAAAAAATCAGAGCATGAAACTATTATAAACTAAATAACTGATTACAAAGCGCAAAAAATTAGCTCTGGCTTGAGCGTAGGATAACTGCAAAAATTAAATATTTAAGAAGCTAAATAGAAATTATGAAGCAGTAGAAAAACAAATCGGTTCCAGTGCAGTTTTGTTACCTTATATAATAATGGTGAGTTATAATTAGACGCTAATCCGTTCAATACCGTTCAATGCCAATTAGCATTGCCTAAAATGGAATTTGCTGATTTCATACAATAGATATATACCATAAGGTTTTATTGATTTGTTAATTTGACGTTTCTTTTGCTCTGAAAGGAAAAAAGGAGAGCCATAATCTAAACTCCGTTTTAACAGCAAGATGAAAAATTTAATTAACAGACGGCAAAAGAAACATCAATTGAGAAAAAAATTCAAAACAAATGCGATTAAAAATATTTTCCTGAAGGGCGAGTGTACTACCACAAAAATCAGCTGCTCAAAATCCAAGTGGAGAGTATTGAGATCAAGCCGAAGTCATGAGCAAAGATGCTAATCGAAAAGTTCCATCGATGGGATGAAAAAAGAACAAAAAAATTAGCATGGCAGTTAAGTAACGAAGATCTCTCATCAGCAGAACGGTGCCATATGTAGGAAGATGTAGGAAGCCAGTGAAAAAATTAAAACCCTGGTTGACCCAAGAACTGAAAAGCTTCAAAGTATCGGTTAATGGGAACGCAGAGACAAATCTTGTAATCAAATAATTAAATTGGAAATAAATGATGGATGACAGCAGTGGCAACAAGCACAAATCTTGATTAAATAATATACTCAGTTATTACCGCCCTTTTACATTTCATACAACCATCTTTGATTTACAAATACTATGACTTTCGTTGACAAGTGATGTTTACTAGCATTTGATCATAGGAATCAATCAAAAGTCGAAATCAAGCGTTATCTATTCGCATCCTAAAAGGGAATAGTAATGGAAAACGTCAGTTTAAATGGCACGTGAAATAAGCATTAATTTCTCGACAACAAAGATGTAAATCAGCACGTGTATGAATCAAGGGAGTATACTTTTTCGTATTCAAACAATTAATATTATACATTTGAGAGCCCTCCTATCATATTCAGCGTTTGAACCTACGAGATCACGGAAAAGTGACATTTTTGTTCTAGTTGTCTGCCCGCATGCGAACGGTAGACAAGTAGTTCAGCCCCAAAAATCTGGTCTCGACTAAGATCTGAATAAAGTGCTTTTTTACGCAAAGTGCTTGGTCGCGCCATGGTTCATGGAAATCTTACTAAGAGCAATACATGCATGATAATCAACAAACACTTGTAACAGTTGCTCAACATCTACGGTCATTTCCTTTAAAGGTTAGCTAAGTGTACCACCTCTTTATTTGCTTCTACTACTGCAATCAGTTCAGCTTCAGCTGCGGAGGTTGATACGCACCTTTGTAACTTACTAGCCCAGCGGCCTGCACGTGAACTATTGTCAAGCCTGAAACAATAACTACTCGTACTTTTTCTACTATCTACGTTACCAGCCCAGTCAGAATCGGAAAAACCTTTAAGATCCAATTTATCATACTTTCTATAAATAGATTTCTCAGACTTTGTAGCCTTCAAGTAGCGTAGACAAGCTTTTGCGGCGCTCCAATGTATGTTCCCCAGATTTCCCAAAACGCATTGAAAAAATTTAGCTGTATGTGCAATATCTGGTCTGGTGGTCAATGCCAAATAATTTAAACATCCTATTACGCCCCTATAATCACACGACTGCATTTCTATATATTCTTTGCGTCCTATTTCTGGTGAAAACAAGTTTCGAAAGATTTCAGCTAACATCCAAAGATGTTTCCAGTGTCTTATAGTCACTCATTTTATACTTCTCTATTAATTTTTCTATATAAGCCTCTTGCATTATTTTCTGTTCTGTCCTTCCTTTTTTAATGTTTAGAAATCAACTCAAGTCACCATAGCTACTTATTTGTATTTCCCACTGACTTTTTTTTGAAGTTTTCGCAAAGTTTTGTCGCGTTCTTAATATAACCATATCATCTACCCAAAGACAGATCATTCCCTTTATATCATCGCCCTTTTTAATAAAGAAGCACTCATCTTGAACAGATGGAACAAAACCTAAATCTAGAAAACCTTTTATTGTAAAGTACCAATTCCTTCCAGATTGTTCTAATCCATATAAACTTTCATTAAGCTTGCAGACTAATGGATTTCTTTGCTCATTGTATTTTTCGAAACCCCCAGGTTGCTGAATAAAGATCTCTTCATCAATGTCAGCCTTTAAGTATTCTGTTTTCATGTTCAGCTGATTGAGCTCAGAATCCTTACAGAATGCAAAGCTTAAAAATATCATGATAGTTGAGAGGCGCGTTGTCGATGAATAGGTCTGGCTGTAGCCTCTACCTGGAATTTGGCTAAAACCCTTAGCTACCAATCTTGCTGGATATTTCACTGATTCTCCTCTAGGACCGCATTTCAAAGCAAAATGCCAACCGCTACCAAGAGGTTTGATACCCTGGTTGACTACAAGTTCCTAGACGTTGTTTCCAACTAATGAATTGTACTGTTTGCATTGCTTCATACAAATTTCCGCTTCTGCAGATTTAGGTATCATTTAAGGCTTCTGTAGATTTAGGTATCACATTATCATTTATTAATTCACCTAAGAATGCTACATGATTCAGATCTGCTTCCTGTTCTAACCGCGCTTGTCCTGCACTCAACGAGATATTATTGAACATTTTCTGTTCATTAAAAGTTACGTCTCTTAGAGTTTCTAACTTCAAACGTGCCTTTTTCGTATATACCCTTCTGATGAACCCAAAAACTATACTTTTTTGTGAAGTCCAAGCAGTTTTTCCTCAGAATGATTTCTCGATATTAACGTAAGCAGAACAACGAAAAATTTCCAGATTACAAATTTCGTTTTTGTCCATGCATTGCTTCGAATGGTAATCTTTTGATCCCAGAGTGGAAACAAAAGTTTTTAATTTTACTTGACATGATTATTGCATAAGCCCAGTATGTCTTATCATGTAACGATTGCTCAATGAGGCGTCTCGCCATTGGTGTTATTGTTCCCCAATTACATTCAAGTTTTACCGTTTTCTTCAGGTGTATAAGGTGCTGAAAACTCTAGTTTTAAGCCTTGCTTTATACAATTGCTTAATCTCGTTTGAATTGAATTCGCCCGCACCATCGCACACCAACGTTCCTGGATTTCCTATATCTGCTAAAACAAATTTTTCTAATGCATCATCCCTTTTTAAAAAATACACTTTCTGATAACTACTAAAACTGTCTACCAAGCCGATTGCATACCGGTGGCCATCTACAGCTTCTGGATTAATAAGCACTAATATATCAGTATGGACTATTTCTAAGATATCCTTGGCTTTTGTCCCAGAATCTTTTGGAACCTGAAACTTCCTTGACTTATATATGACATGTCTCGCAATTCCCTACGAGACATGTTCACTCATTTTAGGTCCTATGGTCTGATCCTTTGATTTCAAAAGATCTTCAAAATTACTATGTCCTGCATGTTTGTGCCATAAAATTAGCCGGTCTCCACTAGCCAAATTACAGTTTTCTGAACCTGTTCAATTCACCGTTTTCCAAAGAAATAGACTGTCATGTTCTTCAAACGGGAAAATTGCTCCGTTTCTAGCTCTTATTGCTATGTCCTTACCAAACAAAACCTCAGCCGCTCTAAGCTTAACACCGAGACCAAATTTTTAGAAACATCGGTACAAGTAGTGCATTTGACAATCTTATTCTCCGCTCACACCGCTTTTTATCTCAATTGTCCCCTGTCCTTGAATTAACTTTTACTACTTTTTGCGTTAGTTATTGTCCCTGTATATTCTTTGTCAATTTCAAAAAATAAGTTTTCATCCTTAATCATATGACTTGTTGCCCCAGAGTCTAACACTAGTTCAAAGGCAGAATTAATACTTGTCGTTTGAAAGAATGAGAAGTACTCTTCGTACTCATCTGTTGGCACTCAACTAAGCTCTGAGACCCCGATTGATTGTTTTGACCAAACCTTTGCTCTGGCTTATAACCTTTTTCTCGGGGTTTCTGCTTCTAACAAAATTTGGAGATGTGACCCTGCTCACCACATTCAAAACACTTTATTAGTTGCCCCCTTGTTTGTTATTTTATTTGTTTTCTTAAGTCGACAATCCTTAGCCATGTGTCCAACTTTTTGACAATTGAAGCATTTTCGTTTTTTATTGCAGAACATATTCCTTTCTTTTGAGCATTCTCGTTATCAAACTTGATAAGGTCCGGCTTATATTATTCTAACCCTTTCTTTTCTTTACATTTTACGATTGGAGTGAAGCTTTCGTATTCCTGAGGTAGTCCTTTAATCATTGAAAAAAAACTTCTCGCTCGCGCCTTCGTTCACCAATATCAAGTGGTAATACATGTCTGCTCTTGTTAAGTAGTCTACTATGATCTCATTTGAGTTCTTCTCAAGGCTAGTTAAATCTGATAAGTTTATGTACTTGGGGCCTCTTAAAACGCTTAAACCTTTACCGAAGTACATCCCAAGCTTTAGTGCCATCACCTTTGTGGTCTGAGAAACAGAACTGAATTTTTATCTAATGCTTGAACAAGTTCGTACCATGAAGTCCTTTTCCTCTCCTCTCCTCTAGTTCTCCCCTTCTTTTATTTACAGCTTGTGTTTGTTGTTTCTCTGGTGCGCCATTCCTAACATTAGGCATATAATCTTCATAAGTGGCATCACCAGTAAAGACTTTTCCTATTTTCAACTGCGTACTTCAAACTGTTCCGCAAAATATACGAAATACTCCTCACGCCCACTAAAAATTGTTTTTTTTCTGACTTTAAACTTATCCCTGAACTCAATTTCTACCTTTCTGGTTGTTTAAATTATTTTAGTTTTTTTGTTGTTATACCTAATTATAATCCCAAACAATAGTAGTTTACTTTCTAGACTATGTACCCTTTGTTACTATGGTTTAGGCGAAAGCTAGTACAGTTCTACGTAAAAATGCATTTTTTGATATAGATTGAAGGAAGACATTTTCGGACTTCGCGCAAAACACCTAGCCGTATTATAGCAATTGTATAAATGTGTTGCTTAATGGTGGCCTTGTTATTAAGCGACGAATCGGTGTGTTGTTGTGTTCGCCAACAAATGGTTTTAGCACAATGAAAATGCAACAAAATAGTACGATGAGCACAGTGACGAAAGCACAATGAGGGTGAAAAAAAACAGTTGTTTTAACCGAGCTGTTCTCAGCAATACTACGTAATCTGGAGAATTCCTCGTAGAGATTTCTACACAAACATCTCCCACTCCATGGACTGACACAAAACACCCACACAAGCTTCCACAAAAACCCACACACAGCTACACAAACTCCGTCTCCATAAACAGTCACCCAGTCAGCTACACAAGCTTCACCGCACAGAGTCCACCAATCAGTTACACAATCTCCTGCATACAAACTGAGTCCCCAATCAGCTACAGAAGCTCGTTCTCCACAAACAGTCCTCTAATCAGCTACACAGTCTCCACAGAAACAGAGTCCCCAATCAGCTACAGACGCTACCTCTCCACAAACAGAGTCCTCTAATCAGCTACACAATCTCCTCTACACAAGCGGAATCCCCAATCAGCTACACAAGCTCGTTCTCCACAAACAAGAGTCTTCCAATCAGCTACCAACGGTCGTGTTCCACAAACAAGAGACCGCCAATCAGCTACACAAGCTCGTTCTCCAACGTAGTTAGAGCTTCAGTCCCACTTGCTTTCCTTCGGACGCTTAACCACTGCTCGACTACAAGTCTTCTCTCCTTGTCCTCTCGTCTGTTTTCCAATTGACTTCAGCAATCCTCTAATGCAGCACAGACAAAACGACAGTGCCGTTTTTAGAGTGGGCTGATTACTTTCCTGAGGAAAACTTTGGTCCCATAACCTATCGGTTATTGTGAACGCAGAGACAAATCTTGTTATCAAACAATTCCATTAGAAATGATGGATGGCAGTAATGGCAATAGGCACAAATCTTGATCAAATAATATACCCAGTTATTACCGCCCTTTTACATTTCATACCAACATCTTTGATTTACAAATTCTATGACTTTCGTTGACATGTAATGTTTACTAGCATTTTATCATAGGAATCAATCAAGAGTAAAAATCAAGTGTTATCAATTCACATGCTAAAACGGAATAGTTATGGAGAACATCACTATAAACGGCACGAAAAATAAGCATTGTTTTCTCGACAACAAAAATGTAAATCAGCACGTGTATGATTCAAGTTAGTATACTCTTTCGTATTCAAACAATTAATATTATACATTTGATACAAAGCAGCAATATTTACTCGTTGGATACATCATCCTGACAATGGGACTTAACAAACGGTTTAAAACTATACGTAAATTGTTTACAGGAAACTAAGAGAAGCGCCCAATTTTTTATTTTTCCGATAGAGTACCGACCTGCAAAGAAGAACAAAAATTTATCAAGCGAAGGACCAATGCTGCCAATAAAAGAACAAAGATCAAGGAATTAAGAACCTATACAAACTTCAACTCAATTTCTCAAACTTTTATTGAAAAATATTGAATCTAGTGAATGCATAAATTATTAACAATTAATGAAGGAACAGTTCTGGGGCTTTTCTCCTATAGGTAAATGAATTTTACAAAAAAAACTAATTCAAGGTGTTGCTTGCAAGTACGAAAAATTTGATGGTTAACTATGAAAAGACTGAGCACATTTTGGACGAGAGTGAGATAAATGAAAAAAAAAAAACAGCTAACATTGAACTCTGAAAACAGTAGATTCGTTTTACACAAAGCAATTATGACGTCCACTTTTTACAAAGAGGTGTTCTTAATGCTAGATTCCTGGGTATACCAATTGATGGTATTGGCTTGATATTGTTCTGAAATTCAGCAGCACAAAACTCTGATGTCTACTGCTATTCGATCAATTTATCTGAACAGGCTTAAAATTTCTTCAATGACAAGAATACTTCTTTTCAATTCCTTAGTGCAATCGCATTTGTTTTTGCAGATATTCTTAAAACTTCAGCGGAAAAATTGCAATCGATGGACAAAAAAGACCAAGGAAACAAGAAACAAAGATCTTGCATCAGAAGAATGGTGGCATACGTACCTAATTCTAAACCTGGTTGACGCAAGAATTGAGAAGCTTGATAGAAAATTATTTCTCGTTTAATCATTGGAAACAGAACCCCTACAATGAAATGTACAAAAAGTTTTATGAGACGTACAAAATATACACAATTAGTATATAGAAAACTAAGAGAAAAGCACAACAAAATCTGCATTGATTTTTCCGATACACTTTAAACGATACTGCAGAAAAAGTAAATTTTCTGAATATCCTTTTGCAACACTTGGATTTCAGATAGGTTCTGATCTTTTCTTCGATTAATCTGAAAAATTGAGGCGCCACACAAGTTCGAAACTCATACCGATACAAAAATGTGCGTTATTCTCAATTGATTCCATCGATAAACCCAAATCAGAGGGGCCATGTGAAATATCAGCTTTTTCATTAAGACATTCCAACTGGCAATCCTCATTTACCATTTTCTCAATAAATGCATTGAAGGAAACCATTTTAAGCTAATTTAAAAAGCCCCAAGTTACAGGAGTTTTCAAATAGGGAATGTATACTAACGTGTTTCGTTTTTCTTACATGTAGAGAATCAAATTGTTTCAATTAGATATTTTATATTTTTGCATGCTCAGTTTTGCTAAGTTGTTTCAGGATTTTCCAAGCGGTGAAACAATCGGAGCTGGGTCGACAATCTTCAAGTATTTTCTCTCCTCAGCGAACTTAGAGATATAAAAGTAAGTATTTTTAAGACTTTCAATTTAACAACTTAACTTCAACTTAACTATCTGTGTTAGTGATGATGAGGCTTGTTTACATAACAAACATTAAACAATTTCAATGATAAATCAATAGTTAAGAAATGAACAAAATGTTTCGATTTTTCGGGAAATTCCATTCATATACTTGACTCTCCCCTCCTTTTGGGAAAAACTTTCCGGACTCCTTTGTTTCGTCCATCATTCTGTCAAGTAATCGAAAGTTGATTTGTGATCTGCTGGTTGATTTGAAATCTGCCACATAGTTCCAATCCAATTGAATATATTCGAAATAAAAATCCATATGAATATCGAAAGGGTGATGATCCGGATTATTTTGGGTCTCATAAAAACGCATTGGAAAAAGCATTAGTATTTTACAACTCTTCTGCACCAATGTCAGCAGTTGATATATGATTTGTGGAAGGAGAGCTGACAAGTGATTGCCTTGATTTAGTCATAGATTAGGCGATGACATTGGGATCGATGTTATTGGCATTCAAGTTCAAATTTGATGCTCGACTCGAACGAATTGATTGGATTTGTTCAGATAAAATGTGAAACTTTTGTTTCCATTTAAGATTGATTTCATCTTTGAATTGATCTTGACGCAAATAACTGGTTTCACACCAATTTTGGTGTTGTCATCATGCTTTAAGAAAGAGGGGACGAGCTGTCTGATTATGCGAAATCTGTGATAGAGCCAAAGGAAGAGAGCATGAAGTATCAGGTTTAAGATAAAGACAATGACAGTTTGACTGAGTGATAGTTTGATTGGGACATATGAACTGAATTCTTTCATAAGTGATGGTTTGAACATTGTCATTTCGTGGGCTATAGGTTTAGCAATATTTGAGAGATGTTCTGATTTTGTAACTACAGGATTTAATAACATTTTTTCTCTGACTTTTCTTAATAAGTTGACACCAGCTGTTGTTGTTGTTTCGAAGTACGGTAAGCTGTCGATTGGTGGTAGCTCGCTTAGTAGAAATTCTAATGGATCGGCAAGTTTCACTTGGACTCTTTTTGCTGGTATCCGGTCGCAACTTGAGAGATCTGCTCGGATTTTTATCATATGACCTAGAAGTTGGTAACCGCACTCAATGGTCACAATACAAATCTTGCATCCTGGGACAATCTGGCTTTGAGTTGGAACAGCTGTATCTATGGAAGTTTTTCGAAGACTATAATTCTCTGTTGCTGAAGTTATTAGCCATATACCGTACCCTAAGTTTCGTGCTTGAACTTGGTTAGGCAGAAAGATTACTTCAGTCTCACATTCTCGGATGGCTTCAATTGTTGTTTTAAAAAACAAGGTGGCAAGGCAAGATCCATGGCTTGGCTGCGTAGCTACTGCTTGATGGCAAATTCGGTATCTTGACGATCCCAGACATTGCTCAAACTGGCTCGCAGATAGTGGTATCGACTCCATCTGATCCTCAGATATCGCAAGATATGGCGCTTCAATGCTCCATTTAATTGCCATCTGGGGCTCAGGTTGTGGCATTGGTACTGTTTCAGCACTATATACTGAAAAAACGGTTTGACGCGATGCTAGTGGTATGGCCAAGGTCACAATCAGTCCTTCTTCAACCGTGATCACGTCTCTGAGCAACTTTGCGTCATAGTATGACATCAAGTCACTTGTAGGTATCGCCAAAGAAAGTCTATCAGCAGCTTTATATTGTTCACGTCCTACATTGTCCAGGATTGCCATCAGTGAATCTCTTGGGACTAGCGACATCGGTAGATGTTTCTGTAGAAGAGTCGGGATAGAATTCAGCAAATTGAGTCTGTAGCTGTAGAGTGCTGCTCTGTAGCTTTTGACATCAGAGTAGAGTAATGTGAGAAGAGCTGCTGCGGTGTCAAAATTGAAATTAATTTGCTGGTTTGAATAAAGCATTTGGTCACAGTTTCGTAATATGTGGACATTGGTTTCCAAAATGTCAAATTGTTCCTCAACAACTGCCCAATTTTTATTTTGAGTTTCGCTCATTTGTTTCTGTATCTCTCTAATTTCTGCTAACTCGTTGCTGACCATAAAAAATTTGTCGTTAGTTTCCTCTTTTATGTGTGTAACATATTCTGTAATTGCTTCCGTAAAAATTGTCAGCTGTTCGATGTTGTGGGCATTCGCTTTCGCTTGATCTTGACAGCTTCCAAAAATTCCTGTCACTCCACATCCTCCTGAACTTCCCATCATTATTCCGCTCCCAAATAAACCAATTCCGGCCATAGCGAGAGCACCAACATGAGCTCCTCTTCTGATTCTGTTGCTTTTTTCGCTTTCGGTTTGTAGAAATGTTGCTGTTTCGTTCCGCATTTTTTCTACTTCGGCTCTTGATTTCTCAACTTCAATTTCCAGCTGGTGCATGATCCAATTGATGTTGTAGTGAGATGAGTTGGTATTGAAATGAGATGTAAAGTCAAGAGGACAGTTTGACGACTCGAGATTCCATTTTTGGTTCAGATTATGCAGTAGTTTTTCAATATCAGATTTCATTGAGAAGTTGAATGATGGAAACGGTATCAAAAACTGTACTGGTACGAATTTTTCAGCGAGCAAAATTTTTGTCTCCTCGTTGAAAATAATTCCTTTTTCTAAGATATCATCGTATTTCTGCTCTCCGTAAAATGTATTCAAAACCAATGGGGGGAATAATAGGGTTAGGGATAAAATAAGCCTCATCATTGCTTCGGTCGCTCTAAAATTGAAAGTAAAATATTTGTGTTTCAGGTTTAGAATTTAGCCTTGTCTTTTGTAAGTACACAGGTAAAAATAATAGTTGTGTTCATAATGTTGACATACTAAATGTTTTCAGTTCAAAATGTTGAAAATTGTTCTCATTGTTTCTTTGTGTGCCGTGGCTTTCAGCTGCGAGAGTTTCTCGTGGCGTGGCCACTTATTGTTTTGCTGCCAAAATGGCACATATACTGAGGTGAACGGTGTACGTGTATGGTCAGCTGCAAGACCAAGTGTTTGTGGTGCTGCTTTGCCGTCAGATGACGGTTTTGACTGGCCCGCCTTCCTTCTAATCGTTGTAAGTGTAGTGTGCTGCATCAAACAGATGCAGTTCTGCACAGCCTACATTGTTTACAAGTTGAGCAAATAGAACTTAGTATGAAACTTGAACTGAAACTTGACTTGTAGTTTTTAGAAGGGTTACATGTTGTTTTAGATAATCAGCTTTTACTTCCTTTCCTGGACATACTTTAATTGAACTCTTACTGTTATAAAGTTTATTTTTCTAGTTTCAACTGATGGACGCTCAATGGAAAAAATGTTTTTTTTTCAGATCAAAAACATGAAAATATCTCTTCGTAACAGTAATGCTGATGATTTGCTAAATATTTGTGATGTTGCTGGACATTATGTGAAACCTGTTGCGGAGGTTGCTTGTGAATTGGATATCGATCGAACTATACCAAGCATCTTGCGAGGTGTAAAGTCAGTATGGTACACTGATAAGAACGACACTGTAAGTGTTATACTTATCAACTATAATTGCAATCAATTTCGAATTGTTAACATAGTTGTCTAATTTTTAGCGCTGTGTGGATAAACTTGTAAAAATTAGCAACCTAACCAAGCGGTTTACTGTAACTGAAACGAGAGTTACGAATTGTGATGCTAATGTCTATTTGGGTGCATTTCCAAATGATGAAATTGAGAGGCCTGGTTTTGTCGAGTTCAATTCGCCTAGTGGAGCCGCTGTGTCAGAGTTGTCTAAAGGCTATCTACTGACAGTTGATAAAGCTAATTTCACTCGTTGGCATAGCGACTATATGGAGGCGATCGATTGCTTAATAACTCTCTATGGTTCTGGGGAGAAATTTTGGTTTTTCTTCCCACCATCAAAAATGTGTGGCGTGCTAGAGAGATGCTATACTAGGAAAAATGAATTTATTGACTGCATGAGAAAATACGGTAGTCAAATGTTCTACTGTAGGCAATGTGTTGGTGACACAGTGTACCTTCCTTATGGATGGCTACACTGTGTTGTTACCATAAATGTTCATGGTATATGTGCCTCGCTGTTATCAATTGGATTCAAAATTCCAAAGAAAAGGAGAGAAGAAGTTTGGAAAATTATGACATCTGCTATTACTGTTGATGGTAGCAGGGAAGATAAGAAACAGCAAGGACCAGTAAGTTATTGGAACTATTAATTTATTAGATAAATAAAAATTTCTTTTTTTTTGTAGCCATTATTAGGATCGAGTAGTACCTCTATAGAAAGCTAATGGCGAGCTGTACTGAATAGAAGTAGTAATTTGCTCCTAAAGTTAATAGTATTAGAGCGGTCCTAATTTACATGTCTATACCTAATCTTAATACATGGGAAAAAACAAAAAATTCGTGTATTGGAGAAACGAATAGTTTTTAGGTGAGCAAAATTACGGTGATAGTTGAGCCGGGCCAGGCGGTGCATTGTATGTGCTCATTTTGAAAAAATTCGTTTTTAATGACTCACGGTCCCCATTTACATGTGTATTGCCTATCTTAATACATGGCAGATTTTAAAAAATCGTCATAACTTTTTTTCTCATTAACTTCAGGTGAGGAAACTTTGTCCAAAGAGTTGGCATCGCATTGCAAAGCAGATGCGCTGTTTCTACTTTTTTTTTTTAAAGATTTTTTTTTTATTTTATTTTTTATTTAAAGAAGTATATTTCGATATCACTGTTGGAAAAAACACTGAAAATGGTTCTCAGAATTATTGGCCAGGGTAAACAGATCGGCGATGACCAATCGATTTTCGAGAATGCTAGCCTTTTGTCAAGGTTTTTAAGCACAATTGACTTCAGATTTTCGAGACTGTTCCTTAAGACCAAATAATTTGGAGCTTTTGATATGCTTGTGTGGTTTACTAAATTGTACCTGACGCGGTTTGTGAGTGAATCAAAAGTTACAATCACTGCTCCCTCGCTTAAGCTGCTAGTGTCAATTATTTGTCCTGACTCAATTAATGTTGAATTCGCAGAGATCGCTCGCACTATTGAGTACGAACATCTCTCAATATCTGATTCGCTAAAGTAGATTCTCAGTCTTGGTTTCACAATGGCATTCACTTGATTTTTCAGGTTTTTCTTTTTGTCTCCTGTTGCTTTTCCTGCATTGTTTTTGATTTTGTCAGTTTTATTCGGCGTTTTAGGTTCATTTTGTTCTTTCTGCTCCGCACTTTGTTTCATATCAAATTTCGTTGCTCTTGAAGGTCCTGCTTGTGGATGAAAAATTGCTTGCTCCATGTTTTTTCTGTAGGACTCAACGATTTTTTGTTTTTTAACTACAGGTTTTGTCGTATAGGCAGATATTGGAACCAAAACTTTACCATCAATAGTTGTTAAAAACTGCCGTTCTTTTGCTTTCACTTTCATACGCGGAATTGGAATTTGTGTATTTGGACTGAATCGAACGGTTTTCTGTGACTGCTGCCTGTTTTCAGAAACAGGCGACCTTGTATTTACTCTGTTTTCTGCTTGAATTGTTATTTGATTAGATTGATCAGCGATTTCCGGTGTATTTTCCTGTCTGTCGTCCTGCTGGTCATTTTGTGGTATATCTACAAATAAGTGTTCTTGGTTTGCTTGCTCTTCTAGTCCACTGTCTAGGATCGGAAACTCGTTGAAGGGGAACTCAGGTTCCTCCACTCGTTCCTGTGTTACGTCTGGTAGAACTGGGTCCGGTCTTTCAGGTACTGGTAGGGCTGCAAATGGTGGTGCGGCTCTTATCAGCGGGTATCTGTACGAAATATTCACAGCATCTTCAGTCGTTGATTCTGCTTTTCCGGTAATTGCTTGTTCCGCGAACGTGTGAGTAAGCAAACTGGGAATTTCGCTGTCAAATAATTCTGGTTCCTGTCTGTACTTGCTAAGAAAAGGATCTGGCGTGAAATTATTTGTGTCTAAATTTTCTAAATCTACTGGTGGCTCTAATGGTTCATACATTCTCAGTCTAATTCTGTGAACACATTGTGTATAGTTCGTACCAACTTTCCGTATCAAATAGTTTGAGTTGGTGAGTACTTTCTCTACTCTATAAAGTGGGAGCCAAACCTGCATTGATTTGAATCCAACACTAGTTTGATGAGTTAGTTTAGGATTTAATAAAAGACAAAAGTTCTGATTTTCAAGTGGATCGGCATTTGCTTTTGCATCATCGTATTTTCTATACTTATGATAAGCTTCAACAATTTTTTCCTTGTTTTCTGCAAACTTTATTTGCATTGCATCTTGTAGTTCTGTTACGCAGTCTGATTTTGGATCAAATTGCTGATTATTTTTTCTATTAAAACGTATGTCAAGTGGCTTAATGGGTTCTCGGCCATGAAATATTGACGTTGGCGTGCATCCTATAGATGAATAGTAGCTAGTGTTGTGAATGTACGCTGCAAGAGGTACATAAAGATGCCAATTTGACCACTGCTCATTTGTATTAAGTTTGAGAATTCTTTTTAATGCTGAGTGAGATCTCTCAACAACTCCTACAGTTTGCGGGTGTTTAAGAGTGGCGTGCTTCAGTTTGATTTCGAGTAGTGTGCAAAGTTCATGCATTAGGTCTGAGACAAAGTTTGAGCCTAAATCTGAAAGAATTGTGTGAGGTATATAACTGTGTGAGAAGAATATTGCCGCTAGTTCAGTAGCAACTTTTTGTGCGCTTGCGCTGGTTAACGGCTTTGCAAATAAGTATTTTGAAAACACATCTATTCCGGTTAAAACGTATTTATAGACAGGAGATTTGAATGGTCCTACTAGATCAATTTGCAACATATCTCCTGGGAAAGACTGTAGTGAGGAGATTGGTTGTAAAAGAGTTTTGAGTGAATTGTTTGATATTAATTTTGTTTGAAGGCATGTTAAACAATTTTTTATGACAGATATTAAATACTCTGTGAAGTTCGGAAAATAGAATCGTTTCCGGAACTCTTCAACTGTTTTGACAATTCCTAAGTGTCCTGCTAATCTAGAATTATGGAGTCTGTAAACTACTTCTTTCCATAAATGTTTAGGTAAGCAGTATTGGTGATACTGTACTCTGCCGGTGTGGTCAAAGAATTGTCTGTAGAGTATGCTATCTCTTAGTACAAGCCTCCTAAATTGTTTTCTGTATTTTTTCAACTCGTTTGAAGCATAAGTTAAATCTTCTACATTGTTCTCCTCTTTCCATTTTACAACTCTTTTCAAAACTTCATCTTTCTCCTGTTCTGTCTTAAGATCTAAAGGCTGATTTTGCTCTACAAGATCGCTAAGGTAATCATTGGGATCAGGGATCAAAACTGCATTTATTTCTGTCCTAGCTAAAAATCTGATGTAACCTTGAACTTCATCAATATCCTGATTTATTTTGTTTGTTTGTTGTTTTATTTGTTCTAGAAGATCATCACTAACGCCTTGTTCTCTCAGCTGATGAATGAAAATATCATTTTTGTTTGTTGTTTGCTGATCAAACATTCTATCAATACTGTCGATTGAACTTAGTGATGCATCCGGTGTTTTGGCAATAGTTTGGACTTCTATCTCACGCACTGGAATTCTATCTGTTAGTTTTAGCTCAATAGTTGTTGAAAGATCACTCTGAACTCGTGATAGAAAATCAGCGGCATAGTTTGCTCTACCTGGTATGTGAGCAATTACTAAATTGTACGAGAGTAAACGATCAAGGCAATTCCATAGAGAAGGCGGAATTGTTTTGGCTTGAAAAAATTGTGTCAAACTTTTGTTATCTGTTAGTACAATAACAGGTTTTTCAGTTCCCCAAATAAAGTGGGAAAAATGATCGAGAGCAAAATACAATCCTAAGAACTCTTTGTAATACGTTGAAAACTTCAATTGTGCTATGTTGAATAATCGTGATCCAAAGGCAACTGGGGCATAAGTTTTTCTATCTTTTTTGTTATGTGTTTTGACGTAATCTTCTATCATGAGGACAAAACCTGTACCGTAGTAACTTGCATCGCATAAAAGAATGTACTGTAGACCTGGTTTTGCCAGTCTGAGGGTCAAGTTTGTCGCTTTGATCAGGTCGTTCTTCAGAATTTTTAAGTTTTCCTCATGTTTTTCAGTTATTACATGTTGCACATTTTTCTTGAGTAACTCATAGAAAGGCATCAATTTTTGGGAAAGGTTTGGAATGAAATCTCTCCAAAACTGCAAAAAGCCAACTAGTCTTTTCACTTGTTTCACGGTTTGGGGCATTCTAAGGTTTTTCAGAAATTTTTCAATTTTAGAGTTCTCAGTTGATACTCCGGCTAGCGTTATGTATTTTCCCAAAAATTTAATTTTTTGTGTTCCAATTTCGCATTTGTCGGGGGACAATTTTAATCCGGATTTTCTAATGCAATCGAAAATTTTTCTCAAATTCGGGATAAGTTCATCAAAATTTTTTACTGCACTACCAATGTCGTCCATATATTGTGTACAAATATTTGCTGCTAAGCAAGGATCTAAGTAATGTCTTATAAATGAGCTAAAACCTGTGAATGCTTATCTAAGTCCTTGAGCAAGGCATTTATAAGCATAAAATCGTGATGCAAAATTAAATGCCAAAAGTTGTATTGACTTTTCATCTGCCATTTGTACACAATGGTAGGCTTGAGAGCAATCAAATTTGTTTATCAATGTTTTACCAGCAAAGTGATTAGATGCATCGCTCATGTTTGATATTGGAAAATTACTGTTCATGTAGTCGTTTCTGAGTAGGTGGTTTATCCGCCTAAGGTCAATCAAAATTCTTAGTTTGCCTGATTCTTTGCGTTGGGCAAATACTGGACTACTGTATTTTGAATGTGGGAGTGTGGTGATCAAATTATAATAGTGCATCAAGGCTAATTCAACAAGAAGCTCATCTCTCAGATGTATAGGCGTTGTTGGACTTTGTACGTAAACAGGAAGTTCGTGTTCTGGTGTGAGTTTGACCTTTAGCTCAGTATTAAAACCAACATCGAAGCGATGTTTGGCAAAAATGTCAGAAAATTCCAGAAGCAATTCTTCCACTTGTTTACGCTCGTTAAGTTCAAGGACAGAATTTTCCCAATTGAAGTTCTCCAAAAATTTTTCTTTTTGACTTGGATCAATTTTTGAATCTATTTTTTCCAATGATTTGAAATAAGAAATTTGATCGTAAATTTCGCGCTCTAGCGGTGATAAATTTTCCGGATCTGAACATGTCTCCGGGGTAGGAAACCATAATTTGTCATACTCTGGTTTGGGACGACTTTTCGGACTTCCGATAACTTCAGTTTGCACCAACTGATTAATTTCAGCTTCAAGTTTATCGTGATTTCTCATTTTTGCGAGAGCAATTAGCTGTGGATCAATATTAATGAGTTTTTCGGCTTGTGCAGTGTTAAGAATTTCAAAATTTGCTATTATTGTGTTATAAGGAACTGTAATTGGATGATCAGTTAAATTAATAGCTGAAATGAAAATTTTCCCACATTCATCAATTGTACTTAAAGATGACGTTAGGGCGATATCAGTACTGTCCTCAAAACTTTGGTTGGGTATAACTACTCCGCTACAATTTTCTAAATTTTGGGCGTTTTTGGAGAGGTATCCTTCTAAGACTGCTTGGGACGAAGGTTGCAAAGTATGTTTTTTACTTAGAAAAATTGGAAATTTTTTCAATTTCTTCAAAATTTTTCTAGGACCATTTTTTGGTTTTATCTCGTTTAAGTGATAAGTCATTATATTAAGGCTCTTCTTTTGAAGTTTTTACCAAAATTCAGTCTAATATAATTTAGAGTTTCTCCTTCTAAGGGAATAATGGCGCAAAAATCCGTTTCAATTTCTGATTCGGAATCACTTGAACTTGATGAACTAATTTCTATATCTATGTCTTTTAATTTTTCTAAACTAAGATTAG
Source organism: Convolutriloba macropyga (assembly GCF_964194025.1). NCBI lineage: Eukaryota > Metazoa > Xenacoelomorpha > Acoela > Convolutidae > Convolutriloba > Convolutriloba macropyga. Next base: position 40,861,035 of record NC_134469.1, read on the forward strand.
GATGATTTTTGGACTTTAATGGAACTTGTGGCTCAACTAGTTTTTTCCCGCTCGATTGAAAGGGAATTTACCACCACCTCTGCGTCTATTCTTGTTCAGAGTGCATTGTGAGGCTAAGTGATTTGGATAACCACAAAAGTGGCATGTTATTTGGGCGTATTGAGTTACTGGAATGTGATTTTGTGGCTGAAAGACTTGAACATTTGTGTTATTAGCTAAATCAGTGCTTTGAGCTTGATCTGACGTGGTGTTGGTGGTATTTTGCCCTACTGGCACGTATTGAGGAAAACCATAATTTTGATCAATATTAGGGCTGTAGTTTTGATAGCTACCTCGACCTCTTCCTCGAAAATCTCTGAAGCCTTGACCTCCTCTAAAGCCTCTGTTATTATATCGACCACCTCGTCCTCTATTAAAATTTCCTCTATCAAAACTGTTTCTTTGCGGGCTTAATTGACTCTCAACTTTCTTCGACAACTCATTAATTCTACTCTCCATGTTTTCTTGTGTTTGGTTAATTTTTGTCAGTGCATTAACCAAGTTATCCGAAACAGTTGCGGACACTTCACTGAAAGCATTTTCTCCAAAATCATCAATTTTGCACAAGTTGTGGATGGTGAGTTGTCTACGTGCGAGCAAACACAAGTCATCAACCGTTGTTCCATCGGGTTGTTCAAGCAGTTTTGCTCGAAGCCAGCTCGGCATGCACTTTTTGAAGAAGCGTTTTATTTGATGGTTTCTTTCTTGTTGAGCAAATCTTAATGCTTCCTCATTTCGAGCTTCGGCTGCTGCTATACGATCGCGTTCGTCGCCCGCATCTAATGCTGGATCAGCTGGTGGTACGATCTCTGGTGTGGGGTCAGGGTAAGCTTTCTGTGCCATATTTTGCAATGTAACTAGAAAATTCTCAGGAGTGTCGGTTTTAGGATCAAATCGAATGTTTTCTAACTTTATTATGTGTAGTTCTACTAATTGAGGATTATTGAAATGATTTCTTAAAGAAGTAAGACTAAGCTCAAAATCTGCTCTTGTTGCATCTGGCAATGTTTGAAAATAACGTAATGCTGCGTCCTTAAGGTGTAGTTGTAAAAAATTTGCCCTTTGATTATTTGCAATTGCTGCTACTCCTATAATGCTTCTAAGCAAGCGCTCAAATTCACGGAAACTTTCATTTTCTGTGCCTGCGAATGATCTAAGCGTAATGTTTGGTTGAGCCATGAGTTTCTATTTTTTTTTTTGCTTAAGTTCTTCAGTGCTTTTCAACCGGATGATTTCAATCAGTGGTTTGAGAATAATTTAGATATTGATATCACAATTTTTGAATGATTTTCAATAATTAACATCACTTTCATTTGATTGAGCGTTCATCGGTTAAGATTTAAGACATCATATTAATTCACTGCAGAGTAAATTAGAACGTTAACTTACAAGACCCTGATGACTGAACTTCTGGCTTGGCACTTTCCTAAGAATAGGTTGCTTGTCCTGCTGACTTGAAAAACCAGATGCTGCCGGCAATTTTCTTTTTCAGGAATTTGCCTGGTTGTTGGGTCACGAGGCCTCTGTGTCTCAGATGTCGTCGTCTCCTTCTACGCTTCGAGAGAGGTGAGATTGTCTTTCCTTTCTGTCACCAACTAACGTGTTTCGTTTTTCTTACATGTAGAGAATCAAATTGTTTCAATTAGATATTTTATATTTTTGCATGCTCAGTTTTGCTAAGTTGTTTCAGGATTTTCCAAGCGGTGAAACAATCGGAGCTGGGTCGACAATCTTCAAGTATTTTCTCTCCTCAGCGAACTTAGAGATATAAAAGTAAGTATTTTTAAGACTTTCAATTTAACAACTTAACTTCAACTTAACTATCTGTGTTAGTGATGATGAGGCTTGTTTACATAACAAACATTAAACAATTTCAATGATAAATCAATAGTTAAGAAATGAACAAATTGTTTCGATTTTTCGGGAAATTCCATTCATATACTTGACTTGTATACACTTAATAGCACAAACTATCAACTTAGTTCTGTGACCTGAAATCAACAAGTAGCAGAGCACACGACGAAGTATCAGACGATCAATAAAAAAACAATATGAAAGAAAAAGAAATCAGAAGTTAATAAAAATCAACAACTATTCGACACCATTTCGGGAATTTTGAAAAAAAGCAAATACAGACACTTTTTTAGATCTTGTGAAAGCATTCAACCCGTTTTATCCCGTTTTTGAGGACGAAAAGTCAAAAGCGTCAGACGAAATATCAGTCCAGCGAAAAATCGCATAAAAAGACCGAAGGGACTAATATAATTGCTACAAACTTCATTTGAGAGCATTTAAACACAGTTCTCTTTTTCTTAAGTCGTAACTGAGCGGCCAAAAAAATTTCCAAGAAGCTTGTTTTAAGGCATCTTAGGTAATTTTTTCGAGAAAATTGCTGAATTTATCCCACGCTGTAGCTTACAGTTTTCAATTGTCTAACTAAGCTCATACACAATCATGAAAATATGATCAACAAACCTAGCACGATCTCTTCTTTCAAAAGAAATATTTTTTATTTGGAGGAATCTGTTTTAATATGCCTTTTGTATTTGCAAACTTGGTGTATAATCTATGTGGCTTCCCGATCAAAATTCTATCCCTAAGAGAAGTTACCTATAAAACTTAAATCATTTGGAATTTTATATCCATTCCGTTCCATTTGCCTCAAATGGCGGTGAATTCGATTCCAGTCCATGTAAACCGAACTTTTTTTAAAACAAAAATACAAATATTAAGTATACTGAATTCATGCGTAAGGTCATTGATAACCGTGAAGAGGGGCAGGCTTTCTTTGCTGGTATCAGAAAAGCGTTTGACACTATAAATCACAATAATTTGTTCACCAAACTTTATAATTCAGGTTTCAGAGGAAAATTCTTGGAATTGCTGAATGATTTTCTTAGAAATCGTATGCAGTTCACTCTTGGCAACTCAATCTTCAAATCGAATTAATAGCAACAGTGTTTCACAGGGGTCGGTGCTAGGTCCACTTTTATTTTTGGTTTACATAGACGATTTGCCGGAATGTCTCTGAATGTGCACTGTTTGCTGATGATATAACCATCTATAGTTCAAATAAATTCGATAAAAGTTCTTTCAAAAACGATTTAACCTCATGTCAAAGTTGTTTTTGATAATATTGGTCTAAGAGTAAAAACAGAAAAAAGTTGTTATTTAGCTTATGGTAAAAGTAATCCATCTTTAGATTTTGTTGGCCAAAATTTTCGTTGCAAATATACTGTGAAGTATCTTGGCTTAATTATTGACAAACAGTTGACGTTTAACGAACATATAGACCAAGTAAATAAAGAAATCAAAATTTTGCGCAGTCCTGTTTAAAGCCCGATCTTATTTCTCGAAACAACAGTTGATAAACTTCTACAATTCATTCGCCAAATTTAAAAATTTGCTATGGTTTACCTGTATATGGCAACACTTACAAAACTAATCTTTTAGAAATTCAGCAATCACAAAAAAGAATTTTTTGTACCATCTTTTTTCGAAAGAAGACTGACACAATCACGGAAAAGATGATAAGGGCGAAAACTTTGTCTGTTTATGAATTGTTTTTGTTTGAATTATGTCGCGAGATGTTCCTGCAATTGAGGGGTGAGTCGAAGCCCGATTACCTTGACCTAGAAAGCTTAGCGCACAGGCGAAACACTCGCAGTGGATCAGCAAATTTGATATTGTCTGCTAAATTAAAAACGGCAAAAATGCAGCATTCCCTAAAAAGACTACTGACTAAAGCATACAATTTATTAATGAAATCGAACTTAATACCGGAACATATATGTAATTTAAACAAATACGCTTTCTAAAAATTTTTACGACATTTCGCCAAAACATACGTTCTTGATAACAAAACTTCGTTTGATGAATTTTTTAACAATTGGTTCTCATTAAGGTTCATCATCTTGAAGATTAGTACTACTCATTGCTGAACCTTCTAGATACAAATAATGTCCTACTTTCAATAACTTTGGAAAATTATTGTAAACCGATGCAATAATATTGTTATGTATCTAGTAAAATCAAATTCACAAATTACAATAACTTCACGTCTACTTGTTTTATGTTTTCACATTTAAAATTAAACACGGTATGAAGCAACGTTGAATAATTAAAAATTTGATTAAATTTTTCGTAAATTATCATTAGAAGCAGTAAGCTAACATTCGTAGAAAATTTCTCGGAACCCCATATACGACTTGAGGAAATTCGTTGCCTATATATTGCGAATCCAATCAATATTATGGCTCCACTAGAAAACCCATATTATCGAATGCTGTATAAGAAATTCTTAAGAAACTTGTGCCCCATAGAAAGAGAAACAGCATCAAGGACGCGCTGAAAGTTGAGCGTTTAGAGTTTTTTCCAGTTTAGCTTTTCGTCTTTCAGCGTTTCGTGTCCAAATTAAAGAACTATTTCGAGCCGCGCCATAATTTCTGTCATTTTTTACATTTACTCTTTGCTTCCGTTTCTTCTCTATTTGTAATTGGAAGTTCATTCAACTTGCAAAAATGTATCATTAATCAAAAATATCATTAAACCATTACTCCATTTGACTTAAATTTCGATGCCAAACAGAAAATGGACACAGTAGTTCACAATGAATTCCTGGCAGTATTCTATTCGGATTCTAGGGAACAAACTTTTTATGCTACAATTTATCTTTGTCGCGTTTTACCGGTCTGTTAACTATCAAAAAAATGAGAGGGTAAATTTCGGGAAAAAAAGTACAAAAATCAAAATGGGGCAAAACGGGTGATTTGATGATTTATTCTTCAAAAAATTTCATGGCAAACCATTCAAAAAATTTCATGGCAAACCAGGTTAAAGGATCCGTTCTCAAATACCATCATATTGATAACTTTCAACATTTGAATTTATAGGCTAATTTTTAACAATATTTACACCTAAAAGCCGGCACTAATCGTCTGGCTCAAGGGAGAGCTCTTTCAAAAACATTGTTCATTTTTGATAACCAATAACTCCGTTTTCCCTCAGTTAAGTTGACTTGTTTCAAATACCAGTCCGTTTTGTTTTTAAACACCTTCAGACAATAACTGTACCTGTGTTCGACTTTTGCATGACAGAATCGCTGTATCCCCTGCGAACTGTAAAGAATCTCATTGTTCGCTACGTTTTCAATGTAATCGTTGACAAAAGCATTTAAATTATGCTTCTAAAACTGATCCTTGAGGAAAACAACGATTCTGTACAACTCAAATTGATCGTGTGCAACCATTTTGAACACATTGTTTTCTATCACAAAGAAAGGTGTTTAATAAAAATAATTACATTTTCCTCAAAAAAGCATACGTTTAATTTTAAAAACATCCAGACATCAAATTTAAATAAAATTTTAGAAAATATGATTGAGCAACTCGTTGATGGCTGAATATGGGGCTAAATTTGAACGTCGTGGCACACTTTGACTAAAAGACTGGCAACAGTGCCTCCAATTTGATTGTGACGCAAATGTGTATACCCAAATTTGGCGCATGTGTCACTGAGGAACTTGTACTGCAGGCACATTTTCAGGGTACATTTTTTATGTTCCATCCATATCTCAGACAAAGACCATCCTTGAACGCACATTCCATACATCGCCATATTCAGCGGATCGTCTCGAGTAGTGCCCTCCTTCGATAGCAATTTTGTTCCATTTACGCACAAGGAGCTGGGTAGGGCATAGCGGTTATGAATAGCGTTGAAGATGGAGAGACAAATTCAGTGATGTTCTCGGGAAATAATAATCTGTTCAGGTTGTTTGCTTTTTTCATCTATTCGTAGTATGGCTTCTTTCTTATTGCGTAAAACCTGCTCTCACTTCGCGTATGGCATGTTCGATTCCTCACTTTTGTCAAATGCAAAGCTGCGTATTTTTCCCAAAGAGCATTAGATCAAGGGCCATACAGTTCAATATTGTTTTCAATATTGTGCCTGAGAACTTCGCCAAGACCTATAGTTCTGACACCAAATGAATAAGTCTGCAAGAATTGAACAGTGCCAACCGTTCTGGAACATCTTTCGTTGTGACCCGACGTGAGCGCCTGGGAACGCATTCACTGAGGTTGTAAGATGGTTGTCCAAAGGCGTCATCAGTGTCAAAACCACACGGCCAAGAAAACCGTGCTATTGGAAAGCTAATCGTTTGATGAGTTGACCTTTGATTTTATCAACGTCAATAGGATGGTAACAGATAGGCTTAATGGCATTTGAGACTTTACCTTTAACCATCAGATTGTTGAACTAGCGAAGCTGTGAGACCACCTTTTTCTTTCCGTATTTGGCGGATCTTTCCATATTTGGCCTTCACTTCATCATCGAGCTGTAAATTTTTTCAGTTCATCCAAGGAACAATTTGATTGTTTATAAGTTTATAAATCGAGCTCTCGTTTTTCTTGTTTGGTCTAGTTATGAAGAAGTATGGAAAAATCATGGCCACCAACAGACCAAATTCAGAGAACTTTCTGTTTTCTAATGCAGGTAGCACTGTATCGCACAATAATTGGGTGAAAAGCTGTCCCGTTTTTTACCTGAACAAAACTAGGGCTTCCAGTGGGCAACTTTGATGTATATTTTTTCCAAAAAAAAACTTGTCGAATGAGAAAATTTTCCAGAAGCCTCTTCAGTTTTGGCAGTCTGTGCAACATCTTGGGCGTTTCAATGTACGTCGGGGTTATAGCGGTGGCCAGAATTACCATGTTTGCGTGGACGGTGGAGTCGGTTTTGTCTGACGTGCAATCATCACAAACGAATTCATTGTTCCAGTCTTTAAGACTAACAAGCCCACTGCATCAAAGATATTGAAACTAGTGCATACATACTACCGGATACCTCCCCCTTGATTTGACTACTACAGATTGTGCGGAGCGTCTGCTCTTTGTTGATTGTGCGGCTGAACTTTTTTAACTAGAAAACTACAGAAGTTATAAATTTCAATACAGAAGCAAAGTATTGATTACCATAGCCAGAGAAATGTATTCCGTCACAACAGAACATTTTACTGCAAAGTCGAATGAGAGGAGAAAACAGATGGGACCAGTGAGAACGAACTATAAATATTATTGAGAGCATTGTTAAACGTATTCAATTTGTTGTTAATAAACTTATTGCGGACACCGGGGGAATTTTAGGAGCTATTATTGTAAAAGGTGCGAATTTTAATGTCATAACAGTTATGAGAGCTATACAATTATGAAACATAGCTGGCTGATTGCCAGAAAATAACCACAATAGCTTCGCAGATCTGCAATCTCAAAGAGACAGTAAACGAAAAACGAAGAGAAACTTTTCATTAAAAGCTGAGATATTATAGTCTGATGAATCTATTTTTCTGATGAAACTGCCTTTATTGGCTCCTCTTAAATTACCTTCTGTAAGAGTGACATACACTCACTTGACCTTATTTCTTTCGATTAAAATAAAGTCAACTTCAGTGTGAGGAAGTCATTTTTGAGACTGAGGTATGTCATGTTTGACCAAAAACTAATCACGCAAATGAAAAAAAAACGCACTCCACTAAGAGTAAAAATAACGTCACGCACAAAAGGCCGATAAACAAAAGTCCAATAATAGCCCCAGCTATAGCTGTGCTGCTATTAATAAACTCCCTGCAAGTATTTCGGTGATCATTGAAAACTGCTGCAAGAGTTACTGTTGTCAGGTTGAGGGGAGGTTACTGACGCGAAACATCTAAAAGGTCCTTGATGGTCGCCTCTCGGTATGCATGAACAACCGACTTGACGTCTGTTCATTGGATGTACATTGTGCGCGAGGTCCCCATCAACAGCCACTCTGCCTGCCAAGGAAGGATTTTGCTTTGAACCGTTGTGACATGTTCTGCTAGCCACTCATCTTAGCGGGGTCGTCATCCATTCATTATATAAACTAATCAATAAGTTCATCACAACAATTAGGCTAATTAAGAGGGGTTCGAACCACCGACCTACGCAGTAGTAAAACGAAGCATTAACAGCTCGGCTATCATGACCTTCCAACATATAGAAGTAGTAGTTGAGACTTCTGGATTATGGACCAAGGGTGCAGAAGGAATACCCTAGTTTCCTTTCAATTTCCGGATTTCAATTCACCGGCTAAAAATTGATAAATTTTTGCCCCTTTGATAGAGCAAAAGTCTAGGCTTCTGTGTCACTCACAAGGGTTTGCACCAATCATTTAAGGGTAAAGTGGTTCACTTTCTGAGCTGTGTTGCAGTTTCCACAGTTCCAGAGCACGGTCCAGGAGCAGTTCAAAGTAATTCCAGTAAACTTTTGCTAAAAACTGTTTATCAATGTCCTTTAGTTAAATACTTGTGCATCTACTGATAATATTTAGTTTGCTGGATCTCACCCAACAATTCTCATCGGTCCTTTCTGTGCAAGATCTATCGATTGCTATGAGAGCTCATTTTGTCGTGTATTCATTGCAATTCATTTAAATTATTTGGAATTCGAGTTCGTAATTGCCCTGCATTAATGTTGTGAGCGTCAGGTAATGGAGTTCGAAGTAGTATGAGAACGGCAAACGCTTGAGTTCTGATAGCCTCTTTTTGTAATTCACTTCCTAACTACTTAAAATCCATGCAGTAGCTTTCTTTTTGATATATTCTATTTCTCTGCATTCAGTTTTAATTACAAACCAAATCATTGAGGCATAACTTGAAACTTGTATGACATCTCTCAGATAAGCTTTTGACAGCGCTTTTGTCAATCTGCTTTTTGACAACGCTTTTGGCTATTTGCTTTCTAGGAGAGTTTGGTATACATTGTAACGACCAGCTCATTTTTGCTGTCGAGAAATTTTTATATTTGATTAAAAATGATGTTCGCTGTTCTGTTGTTGTTTTACTGGCAAAAAAGAGCATTTGTCTTAATTTGTATAAAAAGAGCATTTGTCTCAAAAAAGAGCATTTGTCTTAAAGAGCCTTTGCTTAAATATCCGATTGGATATCTGCTGGCTGTGTTGGTACTAACTTGGTCATCACCGTATCCAAAAGCTTCGCACAACGTATCCAAAAGCTTCGCACACTTTCACCCACTTTGGTAGAAGGCTTTTCTAAGATCTAAGTATAGCACACAGTTCATTTTTTCATCAAGTTCTTTGCATAGAAGATCAATGAAAAGCAGTAGCTGTGTCACCACAGACCTGTGTCTCCCACATCCATGTTGGAAATAAGCGAGAAATGGCTCAACGATTTCGTAGATTTCATTGGAAATTAACTTCTCAAAAACCTTCAAGACAGTACAAAGTACGCTGATTGGTCTGTAGTTCTCAATCCGTGCTCGGTTTTCATCTCTGAAAATCGGGATTACTTCGCTCGTTTTCCAATACGATGGGAAATACCCTTTGTTCAAAGCAGCTTGGAATACTATAAGCAGTGATTTTGAAGAGCTGGCAGTTTTTTGTCAAGTCAGCAAGCTTTATTGGTCTGAAGTTTGGCCAGTATCACTCTGACTTTTTCTTCATCAATTTTCACATTATATTTTAGTTTTTCGTAACAGGTTTTCATCGTGATTGTATTACCTTTTCGGAACACACTGGAGAAAAAATCACTAAACTATTTGCACTTCAATCTCTCTTCATTGGTTTTGCTATTCTGGTAAGACATTGTTTCCGGATATCTATTACTTTTGAAGGAAAATTTCAGGTATTTTTGTAAGTCAGAGAACCTCCCACCTAGAAAAATTTTATCTTCAATTAACAATTTTAACTTTTGATTACAGATAACTTAAATCCTCGTGACTATTATCCGGCACTCGGATCAGGATACTCTTATTGCAAAAGAACGGCGGACTTTGCTCCAATCAATTCCTAACCATCAATAGCAGGACTGAACAATCTTAGCTTAAAAAGAACAAATAACATTGAAACAAAGTACCTCATTCCGAGAGAATTTCAAGGTTATTGAGCTTGCTTTCATTGTAATTCCTCTTTGTTGTTCATCCTCGCGGCTGTCCATATATCGCAGTGTACCTGCAAGCCTTTTCGAAATGATACCATTTGATGCTATGAGTGAATCCGCAAGCGTTGTCTTTCCATGATCAACGTGAGCTAGAATACAGCAATTTCTTATAGAAGATGGATTTCTTTGCAGCCTGGTTAGCTCATCCAAAGATACAACATTTGCTTTACCAGCCATTAATAACCTGAAAAAGATTTAAACGCATTTCATTTATCATGCCGTGGGGTTTAATGCCTTGAAATTCTTCTTCAAACAATTAAGGACTTACAATGCTTGTTGTTCTTGAGCATTCCCAGCAATCGCTGATGGGGTCTCTCCCTATGATAAGGACTCCTGTAAGTTTCTTATTATTGGCTGCTAAACTCCCCAAAGCACTTGCAGGGAACTCTCCGAAGCACTTGCAGGGAGTTTAATAATATTTCACAGCTCTCATAACTATTCCATAGGATTCAAGAGTTCAAGCCAGTTTGGCATTCGTAAACCAACTGCCCAGCGCACAGGGTTGTTTTCGCTGTATCTACACATTACCAGAAGCGCTGTTATCGTTGCTCTTCAAGTCCTACTGGCTTGAAAGTTTATGTATTTAGGTAGATGATTCCAAACTCTGCGCGTTAAAGCAGAATTTGTGAGGTTTTTGGGTTCTGACTTATAAAAGGGGAATTTGTTTCCCATTGCCCTTTTTATTGTACGAGGCATCACACATAACTGGCGATGGTATGTCCTCTTAGTAGATCTTTGATAGTTGTAGTACGTGTATCATTTGACAGTAGAATGCAAAAGGCAGTAAATTGGCTGTAACTAGCATTCGTATATGATATGTTGTTGAGTTTTTGTTGTTGTGGCTTTACAGTAAGAAACTAAGGGGAGTTGATCACCAGTTTGAGTTTAGAAAACTGTCCATAATTCCCTGCAGTTCTGGCAATCGCATGCAATCAGCCAGGTACAGGAGTTGAGTTCGTCGTACTTAGCATCTACAACTCTCAAAGATAACTCGATCAGTCTTCTTTTTAGTCCGAAGGCTCCTCAAATTTTACGTGTTGGTTTACTCTGTCTGCCAAACGGGATGTTCTGAACATAAATTCATTCCTCATCTTTTCAGTTCCGGTCTTGATAAGGTAAGCAGATTTAAAATCTGGGATGTGCATTGGCAACGGCAGAATGTTCATAAAGCGGAGTTGTTGGCCGTATTTTCCTGTTCCGCATAGCCACTTAACAGCTCTTTTCTGTAGCTTCTCAAGGATGGTCGTAAACATTTTCGACAGATGGATACACAAGATGCCCTAGAGAAGAATGGGCAAAACTAGGGATTTAAAGAGTCCGAGTTTGATTCGAGCACCTACAGAGTAAGACACGTTTCTTCTTGACAAACAGAGAACAGCATTTGCTAGTTTCTTGGATATGTGCATGTTCCAAGTGAGATCTCTAGTCATCATAATGCATATTTCTCTTACGTTGGCTTCGTTTTTCAGGGGCTCTCCGAAGAGTTTGAAGTCCGTCCCTCGGAAGGTCAATTTTTCACACTTGTCAATTACCAGGGCCACTTGGTTTTTCTTTACCCAATAATCAAGTGACTGAAGGTCAGTTTGCACTTGGAATTCAGATAAGTGCAGTCTTGTCAAATGAATATAATGTAATCTGTTTCACCAAAATAGACACAAGCGAACTTCTTCTTGACGACTATACTGTTTATCGATCCGACAGGACGATGTCCTCAAACCAGAGCGCTCATGGTGGCGTATTTGTTGCTGTGAAGAACTACATAGAGTCCAATGAAATCATAGAGCTGCCTGAGTGCTGCATTGCGTTTCAAATTTTGCTAAACTCTGAACCTGTTCAAATCATCTGCTTCTACAACCCTCCAAAATATAGTAGCTTCAGACACTCAAACGAAAACTACACTAGACTCACCGGTACGTTTCCAGGCAAGACACCAACTGTAATCTGTGCGGATTTAAACAAACTGGACAATTTTAACATTGAAAGCAAGATATTTGAGAAATGTATCTACGAAGAACTGTCCGCGCCTTTCACCAAGTTTCTTTCCTCGAAACAACACGGGTTTGTACCACGGAGCTCAGTGTACACGAACATGCTGCTATTCTTGAGAAAATACACAAAGCGCTGGACAAAAACGTGCATAGTGAAAATGTCGTATTCTTTACTGATTTTGCAAAGGCATTCGATCATGTACCCCACTACGAACTTCTATTAAAAGCAGGGCAAATTGGTATTGGAGGTTGTCTCCTTGAAGTCTTATATGACTATCTCAACGGACGAGAACGATTTGTTCAAGTGGTCAACATCAAATCGAAACCTATACCAGTGACAAGTGGGGTCCCACAGGGATCACTGCTCGGGCCGATCTTATTTTGCATATACATCAACGACCTGCCAGTTGCCCTCAGATTTGGCGGACCCTTTATGTTCGCAGATGACTTAAAAATACTCCACATTGGAACACCAGCAGACCAAGTACAGAGTAACCTCGACGCACTGGAAGACTGGGTCACCCAAAACAAAATGGGTCTAGCTATTGAAAAATGAGCCAAAGTTTTGTTCAAAAGACCAGAAAGCCTCTTCTACCTTTGTGGACGTAACCTCAACTGTTGTAAAGGACTTAGGGATTCGGATACAATCCAATTGGACTTGGAAAATCCACTTAGAAGAAAGAATGAAGAAAGCTAACCGAGTCTTCTATACCCTGAGAAGAAATGTAGCCTTTAAAGTTAATATGCACATCAAATTGGGACTTTACAAATCGATGATTCTGCCAGTTCTAAAGTACGGATCCTCGTGTTGTAATTTGAACCGAGGAGATATGCGAAACAATTTCAACGAAAGGTTGTGTCCTGGATAGCAAATTGCAAGACACTGAGTTACATCGGACAACTACGTTTGTCAAATCTACTACACTTGCAAATGTACTATCAGCTCAATGATCTCCTACTACTATCAAGTCTTCAAAAAACTCAACCGACAAATACAAAACAGCCGGTGATGCCTGGAAACAGATCAATGAGAAGAGACGATTACTTTGGCTTAACAAAAAAACGACTAGAAAAATCTCGCGACGAATTCTTCTTTCGCAGTCAAAGAATAGCCAACGGACTTCATCACAGCATTGACTTCGGAAATCAACACGGCCTAAAACAAAACAAAAAAATCTAAAGCAAATGTGGAATGATATCATGATGCGGTACCAACCAGAAAACGTCTGCACGTGTCAGATCTGATGTGACTGTCAATACTGCAGAGAGACATGGACTAATTTTCTATAACTGTTTTGATCGGGTGAAATCCCTTCTGTAAAGAAAATCCCCTTTAACAACAACAGCAACAGTAAGTTGACGCACAGAAATTTAAGGTCATTTGAAAAACGTTAGAACTCACAGAAGTCTAGATCTTTTGGGAGGTCGTTAATAAAAAGACAGAACAGGGGTGGTCTTAGGAGAAACCATTGGCGGACACCGCTAGTTTCGTCCTTTGGTCGAGAGCTGATATTGTCAACTCGCACAATTTGCTTCCGGTCGGAGAAAAAATCATGGAGAGGTTTGAGCAAGCAGCTCCTAGACTAGCTATAGCAATTACTCCTAGACTAGCTATAACAGGAGGTAATGGGAAACTGTCAAAACACTTGCTAAAATCTGTGTAAAAAGCTTAGACATCGCTTAGCTGACCTTTATCGATGGCTTTGCAAACTGCTTGAAGGAAGGCATGTTCGTTATTGACAACATCTGGCAAAAAAACCATGTTTTCGTGAGCTCAGGAAGACAACGAAGTGGCAAATACATGCATTTTTTAATATTTGCTGCCTATATTTAGCTTGGTCTATAGCCCACCAAGAAATTTTTTGCCTCTCTTGTGAATGGGCAAAACGAAAACACATTTCCAGCATTTAGGAATTTTCCGCAGCCGTTTTAATTTTTCAGCAAGAAGAACTGGAATCTTACCTTTGCCAGAATTGACGAAAAAGGAAGGTATATAGTCACGTGGTCCTCGAGTTTTGCTTACGTCAAGGTCAGAAACAATGCTCCGTAATTTAGCTTTGGCTATGATGGTGTATATAAGGGAAGCGTTGCTAACTAGGATGTTGTTCAGCTTGTAATCTATCTTTGGTACAAAAACTGAATTGAAATATTCATTGAACATTTCCGCTTTTCTGCAGGCACTTTGTGTTCCTTCTTCTACGAATTGCATTGTTAACGGAACACTGACTGTCTTCTTGAGACACTCTATGTGCTTGAAAATTATGTCAGTTTCACGAGCGTTGAATTATTTTTCCTGGTATATAACCCTATGTACTTTGCATGATTGGGCAACTACGTTTTCTAGGTTGAGTGTTTTGTTTCACCTGTAGATTGTAGGTTTGACCGCCATTAACTTTATTTGTGTATGCAACTTCTTCATCATATGGGTGTGAGGCAATTTTTGACAATGTCTCGTCCGGGTGGGGAAAAAATGTTAATGGCTCAATCAAAATATTGGTATAATTCAAGGTACGTGTTGTCAATGTTGGAAAAACAAGTGGGGGGAAAAGGGGTTCCGGTAGAGATGGTCACGTAAACTTTAGCAGCTTTCAACTCAACTTAACTGTCCGTTCTGTTGTTGTTGCTGTTGTGGATTTGCGGGTGATGTGCCGCTGGGATTGCTCCCTATATATTCCACTAGTAGTAGTGGTAGTAGTAGTAGTAGTAGTAGTAGTAGTAGTAGTAGTAGTAGTAGTAGTAGTAGTAGTAGTAGTAGTAGTAGTAGTAGTAGTACTAGTACTAGTAGTAGTAGTAGTAGTAGTAGTAGTAGTAGTAGTAGTAGTAGTAGTAGTAGTATTAGTAGTAGTAGTAGTAGTAGTAGTAGTAGTAGTAGTATTAGTAGTAGTAGTAGTAGTAGTAGTAGTAGTAGTAGTAGTAGTAGTAGTAGTAGTAGTAGTGGTAGTAGTAATAGTAGTAGTAGTAGTAGTAGTAGTAGTAGTAGTAGTAGTAGTAGTAGTAGTGGTACTAGTATTAGTGTTGGTATTAGTAGTAGTAGTAGTAGTAGTAGTAGTAGTAGTAGTAGTAGTAGTAGATGAGGCTTCGGAGTTCGTTTTTCAGGTTATTGCTCCCATTCAATTGTCCAGATTCATAAGTTTCTGATTAATGTTGCAGTTTCCACACTTGCATACAATTCGCCAAGTGCATTTGTTTTTCTCTTTGTACTGATTGCGGAAAAAATGCCAAAAAATTTTTGACACTGCATTTTTATTTAAGCTTCTACCATAATTTGAATAAACTTTGAGCACAAAATTGTAGAGAGTTTTTGTCCAGTGGAAAAAAATTTCGTCGCTTCTTACTAATCGATTGGTACTTTCCTGAATACTGTCTAAGTTCGATAGTTCAACGTCGTATTTACCTTGTTTTAAAGCAATAAGGCATAATAAGTCGTGCATTTCAATATTAAAGGTAACAAGTCGCTATTTATAGCTCTGCTTATCGCTCAAAATTCATTTTTTGGCAATTTTTTTGTAACTTTTTAATTTCTTTCTTTTGCGAATTATTCGGAAACCATGCCTGTGAGCAATAAATAACTATCGGTACAACGTAACCTAAATAAGCGTTCAGTTTAGATTTTTGTTTACACTTTTGAGAAATATTTCTTTTAAGCTTGAAAAAAGCACATAAACCTTTTTGTTTTCTAAAGGAGCAGCTTTCATTCCAATTTAGGTTTTCTGAAACTCGGAGCCCAAGGTCTTGCTGATTTCTTACTTGATCTAGCTTATGGTTGTCTATGGATGCCGTTATATTTCTCTTGATGTTCAGGAGGTGAGTTTTGCTATAATTTAGTCTCATTTGATTTTCTTTGCCTCAAGTTAACAAACTAGAAATTGCGGTTTCACTATTGCATTGCTTCTCACTTATCAGTTTCATATCATCAGCAAAGCCATAGCTAGGTGTTAGGGTATCAGATAAGTCGTTGATGAAAATAATGAAGAAAAGAGGTCCTAATATAGAACCTTGTGGGACACCACTGGTGACTTCTATCAAATCAGATAGCTCATTGTTGATTTTCACATATTGTTTCCGATTCGTTAGATACGACGATATCAATTGAATTAACTTCCCTCCAATTCCAATGTGATAAAGCTTTTGTATCAAATTATTATGTGGTACAGTGTCAAAAGTTTTTGCAAAGTCAAGATATAGATGCTTAGGTCTTTGATCGCTTCATTATCGAACTTTTTGTGCACTGTCTCAAGAAATAATAATAACTGCAAAGTTGCCGACCGATCGATTTTTCCTGAAGCCAAATTGATTTTCACAGAGTTTGTGTCTTGCTAGTTCGTATATTTCATCATTTTATCGAGTACCTTGGACATGCAGTTTAAAAGACTTATGGGTCGGTAGCAAATTACATCTGATTTTTCACCGTCTTTGAAAATGGGACATATTTGGCTTACTTTCCATAACGTAATACAGGTTCCCTTATTCATTATTGTTTTGTACAAGTTTGTGACTGACTTTGTGATTGAACTACTACATTTTCTCAGCAGTAAATTTCCAATTCCGTCTGGTCCAGTAAACTTGTGGATATTAAGATCTTTGAGAAGGTTTTCGACTTTTGTGTAGTCAACTTTGATGAAGTTAAATTTTTGTTTTGAGCATGTTGTTACTATATCTGTTTTTTGATTAAAGACGCTCGCAAAGAAGAAGTTGAAGCTCTCAGCATTTTGTTTAGCTGTGGTTAGCTTCATACCCTTCCAAAACACTTTAGGAGGTACCTGTGGATTTTTGCAAATTGATGAACGATATTTTTGTATGTTGCAGAATTGTTGGCTTTGAAAAAGTTTAGCTTCATAAACTGAGAGATCATTGTAAACCGCTTTACGAACCTGTACTTCTAATTTTTTAATATTCAGTTTGAAGCTGAGATTAGATGTTTCAACTCGGTTTTAAGTGTTTAACTTATTTATCATATGGGATGTTCCATTTGATATCCATGCTTGTAAACCTGCCCGATGTTAATGACAAGCTGTATATTTTCTCTTATTTTGTTGCGGAGCCATTTGAAGAATTGTTCCAGAAAATCGACATTAATGTAGAAAAAAGGAGTGAAGGGGTCAATTGTAAGTTGTAATTAAATTCTTTCAAGTCAGAATTATTAAAGGCAAACTTGTCACTCGCCTGAATTAATGGTGCATCAATTAAGAGGTTTATTTGAGTGAAAATTGGAAAATGGTCGGAGCAAGCTTTTTTATTAATACTAAAAATCTTGAACAGCGAAAGGTTGCCTAAATGGGACTAAGAAGCTTAATTGTGGGCTTCAATTAACCACATTTTAGGTTAACATATACCACTGTTAAGTTTTAAAATAAAAAATAACACCAGTTTCGGCGCACTTTTCAGTTGACTTTTAGCATTAAATTGCCGCCAACTGAGTTCAGCTGCTTGAAAGTGTGATTGAGAGAGAATTTTAGATCACGCGAAACGCAAAAGTTCAAGGGCGTAAAGGTCACTCGAAAAGTCAAAATTGTCAAGCGGAAGTTTTGCCTTAAAAAAGACACACATGTTTACAATAAATGGGATCTACTCTGTTTCGCCCCACCCCCAGCTTAGAGAGCGAAAATCGTTTATGACCCCCAGGCGCACGTGTTATTTTCTTACATAGTAACGTGCTAAATAACAATATATAATTTGTAACTGGGGGTCATAAAATGCAATGGGGAGGGGGGGCAGAACAGAATAGATCCAATAATTGTTATGAACTTCGTTCAATAGCAATTTATAATCCTCGAAGAGTAGAGTGTAAAAAATCAACAATAAGAAAACGTTCGGACGATTGTTTATAACGAACAAAAATGGGAACGGGCCAATTATCGAACCCCGAGGCACTCCACTGTATATTTATGTTCTATTGATCTTGAGTTTGCGATACGTACATAACGACGTCAGTTTTTGAGATAATGACGAAAGTCGAGCATATATCCTTTGACTTCGATTTTTCTAAATTTGAATCTCGCATTGATCCCGGATTGATGAAATCTCGCCTTCCCGTTTCTCATAAAAATGGCGTCCAGTATGTTTCCACATGTTACGACCCGGACAATTTGTTCAACGCTCAGCCAGTCCCTACAATAGTTCCTAGAATTTTTTTAAGTGTGGTCTCAGACAAATCTAAATACATATTCATTTTATCTTTTAACAAATTGTAAAACAGTTTTAACCTGACAATGAACGTAAAGTTCGAAAACGTTTGTCTTAAATATCGGAAGTAATTTTAGTTTGACAAATCGGTTTCTTTGACAATATCAAGTAATTCTTCTTCGTTATCAGTGGTGGTTTTTGTACCAATTTGAATTGAAAAACCCGGGCCGAGGTGTCAACGCTAAAAAACGCAAAATTATCTAAGATTGGCGTTGAATGCGTTGAATTTATGTAAGATCTACGCCTGAGAGTAGATCTTACATAAATTCAACGCATTCAACGCTAATCTTACATAATACTGCGTTGAATTTTGTCGTAGATCTTACATATTTAGCGTTGAATTTTTAGTGCTCTTTTATAGTGCAAAACCCAATTCGGGCCATTTTACGATTTCAAATTTTTCAATTTTTTTCAAAAAGCTATTTTTTTTACTGTTTCGACCCCCTTTACTGCACAGGTGAGAAAAGTGAAGTCAGCAAAAAATCACTTTTAGTGCTCTTTTATAGTGCAAAATCCAGTTCAGACAATTTTACGATATCAGATCTTTTTCAAGTTTTTTTTTCAAAAAATTCAATTTTTTTTTCACTGTTTCGAACCCTATATTGCAAAGGTGAGAAACATGAGTTTAGAAAAAAAATCATTTTTATTGCTCTTTTATAGTGCAAAATCCAATTCAGACCATGTTACCATTTCAAATTTTTCGAGTTTTTTTTCCGAAAAAATAATTTTTTTACTGTTTCGACCCCCTATACTGCACAGGTGAGAAAAGTGGAGTCAGCAAAAAATCACTTTTTAGTGATCTTTTATAGTGCAAAATTCATTTCAGACCATTTTACAATTCTAGAACCTTCCAAGTTTTTTTACAAAAAATTAATTTTTTTCACTGTTTCGAACCATATACTGCAAAGGTGAGAAACATCAGTTCCGGAAAAAATCATTTATAGTGCTCTTTTATAGTGCAAAATCCAATTCAGACCATGCTACGATTTCAAATTTTTCGAGTTTTTTTTCCGAAAAACTAATTTTTTTAATCTTTCGACCCCTATACTGCACAAGTGAGAAAAATGAAGTCAGCAAAAAATAACCTTTGAGTGCTCTCTTACGGTGCAAAAACCATTTCAGACCATTTTAGGAATTCAATTTGTTTTTAAAACTTTTTAAGAAATTTAAATTTTTCCCAGTACACCTCACATAGTAAATGCGTTGAATACTAAGTTAAATACTACGCAAAATCAACGCAAAATATTTAAGATCTACGCTTTATAAGAATTGCGGCTCTTAGGGTAACCAAGGTACTGTGGCACAATGGTAGAAGAGGCAACAAGCTAACAGGAGGTCAGCAGTTCGAGTCCCATACGCATCTAGAGGTTATTAGTTCAAGTGGAAGCGTTGATTTTTTGTAAGATCGCCGCTAAATTCAACGCAAAAATAAATATGTAAGATCTACGCTAAATTCAACGCTAACTATGTAAGATCTACGCTAAAATCAACACTAAATATGTAAGATCTACGCTAAATATGTAAGATCAGCGGCAACTAGCGTTGACAAGTCGGAAAATTCTCTTACAATTTCGCGAATTTTCTTACATAATTTCGCGTTGAATGCGTTAAATTTTTGTCTTCAAATTCAACGCATTCAACGCAAAACTTTGTAAGAAAATTGCGGTGAATTTTCCGACTTGTCAATTTTAGTTGCCGCTGATCTTACATAATTTTGGTCAAATTCCTCGGCCCGGGAATTCAAGTCACCACACAAAGTTTAGGGAAATGAACCCCTGTAGTGATTTATTCATATATATCAAATTCAGGTTGTGTGCATCTGTTTAAAAGGTGTCAAGGTTGTCGAGAGTTTAAGTTGCGGATTCTGAGTTCTATATCAAATTCAGGTGTCAAGGTTGTTGAGAGTTTAAGTTGCCAATTATAAGGACTATATCAAATTCAGGTTGTGTGCATCTGTTTAAAAGGTGTCAAGGTTGTCGAGAGTTTAAGTCGAGATTATAAGTGTAAAAGGTTTTCCTTCTATTATTTACATCATGCCCCGTTTACATGGCTGAGAGGAACGGCAAAAAAGGGAGTTTCTATGCTGGGCTCACAGCTTCTCAAAATTCTGGGTCTCTACAGAAAAAGGGTTGAATAAGATTTTGTGGTACCTCTTGCTGTGGAGGTATGTAATTGAGCCACGAATGCGCTGTAGATTATCTAATTGGATTCGAGGCGCGAATTCAATGTGTTACTAAATTGTTGGCTTACTGCTTCTAATTTTACTCTGTTATAGTGCTACAAGGACCGCTCTATTGTGACGACGTGGAATTTTTTCTCGAATCCAGATAGGATTATTCTGACTGCAAAACTGAGAAGATTGAGAACAACTGAATTTCAAGAATTAACTTTAGCGAATGAATATTAACAAAGTGGGTAGTATGAACAAAACTGAAAACCTGACTTTTTATTCGGCGGTAAAATATACTGATGTGAAATAAGGTTAGAGATGACTTTTACTAGGACAAGGACAAATTGAAAATAATTTAGTACAGATTAACTGAATATGGTACAACCGTACCACAGATTCTTTTTTAAACGCGACTGGTTTATATTTTGGTTCTTGGGTCTGTGTCTACTTTAATTTCCATCACGGGTACATTTTTCATAAGAAGGCATAAAACAAATATATTGTATATAGATTAAGATGAAAGCACCTGTGTCTCATAAACAAGATTGATAAAAAAGATTATAGGCAGAAGAGTTTACAATGTAAGAATTTTCAGTGATTTTCCACTTGCAAATAACTAAAGAGAAAGAAAGTCAAATATACAACGCTAATGAAATTGGTTATTGGTAAACATACTTTCAAAAGCTTACAGGATATTAAACAGAAAATGTAAAACAAAACATTTTGTCAGATTAAAATTACTTCCGATATTTAAAACAAATGTTTTCGAACTTTACGTTCATCGTCATGTTAAAACTGTTTCACAGATTGTTAAAGGATAAAATGAATATTCATTTACATTTGTCTGAGACCACAATTAAAACATTTCTAGGAACCGAACTATTCTAAAAAAATCAGTCGAAATTTTTTTCCTATATACAATATTTAGCCTACTTACAACTTCTTTTCACATCTTTTATCCATTTCTTTAAAAACAATCCTATTTCAGATTTTTCTCTTTGGGCCATGTTTTTGTGTATTTTTAGGGGTATTCCGAATTTGCCCTAACCCTGAGTATCCCTCTTGTGGAGGTTTTGCAAATTTCGTTTTGTCATGCTCAAATTGTTTTTTGCCCTACGTATCCTTATCTAGTCAAAATTATTATTTGAAGTAAATTTTTAGCGTGCGTTCCCGCCCCCCATATTAATCGCGTGTTCTTAGTGTCGTCTTCAGCTTGCTAATGTATATAGCATCGATAGTTATTAGCTTTTCTACTGTCCGACAGGCGTCCCGATTTTTCCATTCAATATCATTCGTGGCGCCAAAACATTCAACCAGATGTTGACCCACCTGTGAATCCTTCTTTTCAAATTCTGTTATCCTTGTGGTAACATGCCGTCTTGTTTGCTCAACATAGATGGTTCCGCATCCATTACATTTTATCTCATATACCACGTGGAATTTCAGGTCTCTGTCGAAAGAGTTTTCAGGGTTGGGAGGCATGATTTTATTCTCCGCGTTACAAAAACCACTTGCATAGTTTCTTCAATTTGCTTGCAAAGTTTTGTTGAGTAGGGTTGCCTCTGTATTTTAGAAAAATGTTGGTTTATCATGAGATCTAGTCTTGCTTTTTTGATGCTCTTTTGGTGTCGTTCTCAATTGGTCCTTACCGCCACTTATTAACTTTTCTAAAGTCTGGTTCACTATTCTTGAAGAGCATTCCTCTGGATACTGATTTTTGGTCCAGCAAGTTTTGTTCTCTTCAAGAGCATGATCGAAGGCCAACCAATTAGAGGTTACATTTAAAACCCTGTGAAGCGTCCCTTGGATCATTTTTTTAATGCTGAAGTCAGTATTTTTCCAGTAACCGTTGGTTTTTGATACCAATGACAAGTGATACTGCTTTTGCTGCTCAGATTTATGTTAATGTCAAGAAAATACCCTTCCATGTTAACTTTTTTTAAGGTAAATTGCAGGTTGTTGCGTAATGAATTTGCAAAATTTAATTACTCTTCTGGCTCACCACGAACCTTGCAGGTAATATCATCCACATAGCTTTTAAATATTTTCATCTCCTCATAGTGTCCCACTGTCTGCTGATTGGTTCAATAAGTACAAATCCTAACAACATCTTGCTTGTTGGCGTATTCCTCATTCGTTATCTTTTGGCATTTTGCTTGAAACCGGTTATTGCATGACTCACATTCTACTCCTCTTTTTCGGAAAGTCACTTTTCAGTTAAAGTCTTTGCACCTCCCGTTTTGGTTGGATCTGGAGATATTTTCAATGAATTCTGGATTTTGCAGTGATGCCTCAAACGACTTCATCCAAACGTTTTCTAGTATTACAGCCAATGATGCACCCATAGCCAAAATTTTGTCAATTTTGCTAAAATATCCTCAAATTGTTAACTGTAGTGTTATTACATAAACCTCTAATGATAGAGAAGTGTTGCTGCATTGTTTGATTTGAGTTTTTGGCTGGGTTTTGGGTCAAAATTTTCAAAATTCAGACTTTTTGTCAAAAATAGTAACAATTTTGCTTTTTTGGTCCACTTGCTTTAAATTTGCTGGAAATAGGCACGTTAAAATTGCGACCATGTTTTAACAGCTCAATAAGAACTAGTTGTGCTCACGCTGGCTTTAAGAGTATTCTGGAATTATAATTTTGCCAGTTTGTTGTAAATTGCACTGCAAAAGTTAAACAATGTGCGTTAATTTTTTGGCAAACTGAAAAATTTTGTTTTAAAATTGATATATTTCGCAACCACTTCAACGATTGAGTGTTTTGCTTTCAGACGCGAAGCAACATCTGGGTTGATTTTGATCTCACCACGCATCCTTAATTTAAAAAATGTTTAGTTTTTAATTAGGCGCGACCTTTTCAAGATATTTCCGCTATGCAAATGATTTTCATGTAAATTACTGACAAGAATTTCAAATCATGGCACAATAATGACAGATACTGTTTCAACGAGGCCCAACAATATTATATTATTGCTTCAGAGTTAAGCGCATGGTTTTTTATGGTTCTAAGCAATTGCTTTCGTAAATATTTTTCGGACATCTTGAGTTCTGCTTTCCTTTGTGATACTTTTGTAGCCCAGTGTGTTAGCTTTCCTTATCAAACATCCAGTTAAAATTTTAGGAGGTTTAAATTTACTCAGACAATTCTTTCAATTGTTATCTTTTGTCTGTTATAATTCAGATTAAATTTGTCCTAAGAAAATATCGGTGAATATTTGAACTTTGCCACTGTTCTATTTTATTTCTCTCAATTTCGGCTGCAGTCTCAGTAAAAACAGGTGGAAACCTATTTCCTCTGAGTTATAAATTATTGTTGGTAAAATTTTTTTTAAATTAATGGTTTCTTTGTTCTGATACAAAGCGTTTTCAATTATTTTTTTTTGTTTTTGAGACTAATTGAATAATTTATGTGATTTTCCATTAATAAATAACTAAAGAGTAAAAAAGTCAAATATACAAAACTAATGAAATTGGTTATTGGTAAACATACTTTCAAAAGCTTACAGGATATTAAACAGAAAATGTAAAACAAAACAATTTGTCAGATTATAATTACTTCCGATATTTAAAACAAATGTTTTCGAACTTTACGTTCATTGTCATGTTAAAACTGTTTCACAGATTGTTAAAGGATAAAATGAATATGCATTTACATTTGTCTGAGACCACAATTAAAACAATTCTAGGAACTGGACTATTCTAAAAAAATCAACTGAAATTTTTTTCCTATGTACAATATTTAGCCTATTTACAACTTCCATTCACATCTTTTATCCATTTCTTTAAAAACAATCCTATTTCAGATTTTTCGATTTGGGCCATGTTTTTGTTTTTTTAGGGGTAATCCTAATTTGCCCTAACCCTAATTATCATGCACGAAATGTTTTTTGCCCTATGTATCCTCATCTTGTCAAAATTATGATTTGCACTAATATTTTAGCGTGAGTTCCCGCCCCGTATATTAATCGCGTGTGTTTAGTGGCGGCTTCAGCCAATTAATGTATATAGCTTTGATATTCATTAGCTTTTCTACTTTCCAACAGGCGTCCAGAATTTTCCATTCAAAGTCATTCGTGGCGTCAAATCATTCAACCAGATATTGACCCACCTGTGAATCCTTCTTTTCAAATTCTGTTATCCTTGTGGTAACATGTCGTCTTGTTTGCTCAACATAGATGCTTCCGCATCCATTACATTTTATCCCATATACCACGTGGGACTTCAGGTCTCTATCGAAAGATAATTTCAGGATAGGGAGGCTTGATCTAAATCTCCGCTTTATAAAAACTACTTGCAATTTGCATAGTTTGTTCAATTTGATAGCAAAAAATTGAGTAGAGTTGCCTCTGCATTTTAAAAAAATGTTGGCTTACCATGAGATCTAGTCTTGCCTTTTTGATGCTCTTTTGGTGTTGTTCTCAATCGGTCCTTACCGCCACTTATTATCTTTGCTAAAGTCTGATTCACTAATGTTGAAGACCATTCCTCTGATTACCTAATTTTGGTCCAGCAAATTTTGTTCGTTTCAAGAGCCTGATCGAAGGCCAACGAATTATAGGTTACAATAAAAACCCTGTGAATCGTCCCTCGAATCATATTTCTTTTATGCTGGAGCTGTGCACAGCTACGAAATGTCAGTATTATTCCAGTGTCCGTTGGTTTTTGATACCAACGACAAGTGTTATTGCTTTGCTGCTCACATTTATGTTAATGTCACGAAAAGCCAAATCCCCTTCCATGTTAATTTTTTAAGGTAAATTGCAGGTTGTTGTGTAATCAATTTGCAAATTTTAATTACTCTTCTGGGTCACCACGAACCATGCATGTAATATCATTCACATACCTTTTAAACAATTTCATCTACTCATACCGTCCCAATGTCTGTTGATTGCTGCAATCAGTACAAATCCAAACAACATCCTGCATGTTGGCGTATTCCTCATTAGCTATCTTCTGGCATTTTGCATGAAACCAGTCTTTGCATGATTCACATTCTACTCCTCTTCTTTGAAAAGTCACTCTTCGGTTTCAGTCTTTGCACTTCCCGTTCTGGTCGGATCGGGAGATATTTTCACTGAATTCTTGTTTTTGCAGTGATGCCTCAAACGACTTCATCCAAACGTTTTCTAGTATTACAGCCAATGATGCACCCATAGCCAAAATTTTGTCAATTTTGCTAAAATATCCTCAAATTGTTAACTGTAGTGTTATTACATAAACCTCTAATGATAGAGAAGTGTTGCTTAAATATCATTAGAGCCTTTGCTTAAATATCCGATTGGATATCTGCTGGCTGTGTTGGTACTAACTTGGTCATCACCGTATCCAAAAGCTTCGCACAACGTATCCAAAAGCTTCGCACACTTTCACCCACTTTGGTAGAAGGCTTTTCTAAGATCTAAGTATAGCACACAGTTCATTTTTTCATCAAGTTCTTTGCATAGAAGATCAATGAAAAGCAGTAGCTGTGTCACCACAGACCTGTGTCTCCCACATCCATGTTGGAAATAAGCGAGAAATGGCTCAACGATTTCGTAGATTTCATTGGAAATTAACTTCTCAAAAACCTTCAAGACAGTACAAAGTACGCTGATTGGTCTGTAGTTCTCAATCCGTGCTCGGTTTTCATCTCTGAAAATCGGGATTACTTCGCTCGTTTTCCAATACGATGGGAAATACCCTTTGTTCAAAGCAGCTTGGAATACTATAAGCAGTGATTTTGAAGAGCTGGCAGTTTTTTGTCAAGTCAGCAAGCTTTATTGGTCTGAAGTTTGGCCAGTATCACTCTGACTTTTTCTTCATCAATTTTCACATTATATTTTAGTTTTTCGTAACAGGTTTTCATCGTGATTGTATTACCTTTTCGGAACACACTGGAGAAAAAATCACTAAACTATTTGCACTTCAATCTCTCTTCATTGGTTTTGCTATTCTGGTAAGACATTGTTTCCGGATATCTATTACTTTTGAAGGAAAATTTCAGGTATTTTTGTAAGTCAGAGAACCTCCCACCTAGAAAAATTTTATCTTCAATTAACAATTTTAACTTTTGATTACAGATAACTTAAATCCTCGTGACTATTATCCGGCACTCGGATCAGGATACTCTTATTGCAAAAGAACGGCGGACTTTGCTCCAATCAATTCCTAACCATCAATAGCAGGACTGAACAATCTTAGCTTAAAAAGAACAAATAACATTGAAACAAAGTACCTCATTCCGAGAGAATTTCAAGGTTATTGAGCTTGCTTTCATTGTAATTCCTCTTTGTTGTTCATCCTCGCGGCTGTCCTTATATCGCAGTGTACCTGCAAGCCTTTTCGAAATGATACCATTTGATGCTATGAGTGAATCCGCAAGCGTTGTCTTTCCATGATCAACGTGAGCTAGAATACAGCAATTTCTTATACAAGATGGATTTCTTTGCAGCCTGGTTAGCTCATCCAAAGATACAACATTTGCTTTACCAGCCATTAATAACCTGAAAAAGATTTAAACGCATTTCATTTATCATGCCGTGGGGTTTAATGCCTTGAAATTCTTCTTCAAACAATTAAGGACTTACAATGCTTGTTGTTCTTGAGCATTCCCAGCAATCGCTGATGGGGTCTCTCCCTATGATAAGGACTCCTGTAAGTTTCTTATTATTGGCTGCTAAACTCCCCAAAGCACTTGCAGGGAACTCTCCGAAGCACTTGCAGGGAGTTTAATAATATTTCACAGCTCTCATAACTATTCCATAGGATTCAAGAGTTCAAGCCAGTTTGGCATTCGTAAACCAACTGCCCAGCGCACAGGGTTGTTTTCGCTGTATCTACACATTACCAGAAGCGCTGTTATCGTTGCTCTTCAAGTCCTACTGGCTTGAAAGTTCATGTATTTAGGTAGATGATTCCAAACTCTGCGCGTTAAAGCAGAATTTGTGAGGTTTTTGGGTTCTGACTTATAAAAGGGGAATTTGTTTCCCATTGCCCTTTTTATTGTACGAGGCATCACACATAACTGGCGATGGTATGTCCTCTTAGTAGATCTTTGATAGTTGTAGTACGTGTATCATTTGACAGTAGAATGCAAAAGGCAGTAAATTGGCTGTAACTAGCATTCGTATATGATATGTTGTTGAGTTTTTGTTGTTGTGGCTTTACAGTAAGAAACTAAGGGGAGTTGATCACCAGTTTGAGTTTAGAAAACTGTCCATAATTCCCTGCAGTTCTGGCAATTGCATGCAATCAGCCAGGTACAGGAGTTGAGTTCGTCGTACTTAGCATCTACAACTCTCAAAGATAACTCGATCAGTCTTCTTTTTAGTCCGAAGGCTCCTCAAATTTTACGTGTTGGTTTACTCTGTCTGCCAAACGGGATGTTCTGAACATAAATTCATTCCTCATCTTTTCAGTTCCGGTCTTGATAAGGTAAGCAGATTTAAAATCTGGGATGTGCATTGGCAACGGCAGAATGTTCATAAAGCGGAGTTGTTGGCCGTATTTTCCTGTTCCGCATAGCCACTTAACAGCTCTTTTCTGTAGCTTCTCAAGGATGGTCGTAGACATTTTCGACAGATGGATACAAAAGATGCCCTAGAGAAGAATGGGCAAAACTAGGGATTTAAAGAGTCCGAGTTTGATTCGAGCACCTACAGAGTAAGACACGTTTCTTCTTGACAAACAGAGAACAGCATTTGCTAGTTTCTTGGATATGTGCATGTTCCAAGTGAGATCTCTAGTCATCATAATGCATATTTCTCTTACGTTGGCTTCGTTTTTCAGGGGCTCTCCGAAGAGTTTGAAGTCCGTCCCTCGGAAGGTCAATTTTTCACACTTGTCAATTACCAGGGCCACTTGGTTTTTCTTTACCCAATAATCAAGTGACTGAAGGTCAGTTTGCACTTGGAATTCAGATAAGTGCAGTCTTGTCAAATGAATATAATGTAATCTGTTTCACCAAAATAGACACAAGCGAACTTCTTCTTGACGACTATACTGTTTATCGATCCGACAGGACGATGTCCTCAAACCAGAGCGCTCATGGTGGCGTATTTGTTGCTGTGAAGAACTACATAGAGTCCAATGAAATCATAGAGCTGCCTGAGTGCTGCATTGCGTTTCAAATTTTGCTAAACTCTGAACCTGTTCAAATCATCTGCTTCTACAACCCTCCAAAATATAGTAGCTTCAGACACTCAAACGAAAACTACACTAGACTCACCGGTACGTTTCCAGGCAAGACACCAACTGTAATCTGTGCGGATTTAAACAAACTGGACAATTTTAACATTGAAAGCAAGATATTTGAGAAATGCATCTACGAAGAACTGTCCGCGCCTTTCACCAAGTTTCTTTCCTCGAAACAACACGGGTTTGTACCACGGAGCTCAGTGTACACGAACATGCTGCTATTCTTGAGAAAATACACAAAGCGCTGGACAAAAACGTGCATAGTGAAGTTGTCGTATTCTTTACTGATTTTGCAAAGGCATTCGATCATGTACCCCACTACGAACTTCTATTAAAAGCAGGGCAAATTGGTATTGGAGGTTGTCTCCTTGAAGTCTTATATGACTATCTCAACGGACGAGAACGATTTGTTCAAGTGGTCAACATCAAATCGAAACCTATACCAGTGACAAGTGGGGTCCCACAGGGATCACTGCTCGGGCCGATCTTATTTTGCATATACATCAACGACCTGCCAGTTGCCCTCAGATTTGGCGGACCCTTTATGTTCGCAGATGACTTAAAAATACTCCACATTGGAACACCAGCAGACCAAGTACAGAGTAACCTCGACGCACTGGAAGACTGGGTCACCCAAAACAAAATGGGTCTAGCTATTGAAAAATGAGCCAAAGTTTTGTTCAAAAGACCAGAAAGCCTCTTCTACCTTTGTGGACGTAACCTCAACTGTTGTAAAGGACTTAGGGATTCGGATACAATCCAATTGGACTTGGAAAATCCACTTAGAAGAAAGAATGAAGAAAGCTAACCGAGTCTTCTATACCCTGAGAAGAAATGTAGCCTTTAAAGTTAATATGCACATCAAATTGGGACTTTACAAATCGATGATTCTGCCAGTTCTAAAGTACGGATCCTCGTGTTGTAATTTGAACCGAGGAGATATGCGAAACAATTTCAACGAAAGGTTGTGTCCTGGATAGCAAATTGCAAGACACTGAGTTACATCGGACAACTACGTTTGTCAAATCTACTACACTTGCAAATGTACTATCAGCTCAATGATCTCCTACTACTATCAAGTCTTCAAAAAATTCAACCGACAAATACAAAACAGCCGGTGATGCCTGGAAACAGATCAATGAGAAGAGACGATTACTTTGACTTAACAAAAAAACGACTAGAAAAATCTCGCGACGAATTCTTCTTTCGCAATCAAAGAATAGCCAACAGACTTCATCACAGCATTGACTTCGGAAATCAACACGGCCTAAAACAAAACAAAAAAATCTAAAGCAAATGTGGAATGATATCATGATGCGGTACCAACCAGAAAACGTCTGCACGTGTCAGATCTGTTGTGACTGTCAATACTGCAGAGAGACATGGACTAATTTTCTATAACTGTTTTGATCGGGTGAAATCCCTTCTGTAAAGAAAATCCCCTTTAACAACAACAGCAACAGTAAGTTGACGCACAGAAATTTAAGGTCATTTGAAAAACGTTAGAACTCACAGAAGTCTAGATCTTTTGGGAGGTCGTTAATAAAAAGACAGAACAGGGGTGGTCTTAGGAGAAACCATTGGCGGACACCGCTAGTTTCGTCCTTTGGTCGAGAGCTGATATTGTCAACTCGCACAATTTGCTTCCGGTCGGAGAAAAAATCATGGAGAGGTTTGAGCAAGCAGCTCCTAGACTAGCTATAGCAATTACTCCTAGACTAGCTATAACAGGAGGTAATGGGAAACTGTCAAAACACTTGCTAAAATCTGTGTAAAAAGCTTAGACATCGCTTAGCTGACCTTTATCGATGGCTTTGCAAACTGCTTGAAGGAAGGCATGTTCGTTATTGACAACATCTGGCAAAAAAACCATGTTTTCGTGAGCTCAGGAAGACAACGAAGTGGCAAATACATGCATTTTTTAATATTTGCTGCCTATATTTAGCTTGGTCTATAGCCCACCAAGAAATTTTTTGCCTCTCTTGTGAATGGGCAAAACGAAAACACATTTCCAGCATTTAGGAATTTTCCGCAGCCGTTTTAATTTTTCAGCAAGAAGAACTGGAATCTTACCTTTGCCAGAATTGACGAAAAAAGAAGGTATATAGTCACGTGGTCCTCGAGTTTTGCTTACGTCAAGGTCAGAAACAATGCTCCGTAATTTAGCTTTGGCTATGATGGTGTATATAAGGGAAGCGTTGCTAACTAGGATGTTGTTCAGCTTGTAATCTATCTTTGGTACAAAAACTGAATTGAAATATTCATTGAACATTTCCGCTTTTCTGCAGGCACTTTGTGTTCCTTCTTCTACGAATTGCATTGTTAACGGAAAACTGACTGTCTTCTTGAGACACTCTATGTGCTTGAAAATTATGTCAGTTTCACGAGCGTTGAATTATTTTTCCTGGTATATAACCCTATGTACTTTGCATGATTGGGCAACTACGTTTTCTAGGTTGAGTGTTTTGTTTCACCTGTAGATTGTAGGTTTGACCGCCATTAACTTTATTTGTGTATGCAACTTCTTCATCATATGGGTGTGAGGCAATTTTTGACAATGTCTCGTCCGGGTGGGGAAAAAATGTTAATGGCTCAATCAAAATATTGGTATAATTCAAGGTACGTGTTGTCAATGTTGGAAAAACAAGTGGGGGGAAAAGGGGTTCCGGTAGAGATGGTCACGTAGACTTTAGCAGCTTTCAACTCAACTTAACTGTCCGTTCTGTTGTTGTTGCTGTTGTGGATTTGCGGGTGATGTGCCGCTGGGATTGCTCCCTATATATTCCACTAGTAGTAGTGGTAGTAGTAGTAGTAGTAGTAGTAGTAGTAGTAGTAGTAGTAGTAGTAGTAGTAGTAGTAGTAGTAGTAGTAGTAGTAGTAGTAGTAGTACTAGTACTAGTAGTAGTAGTAGTAGTAGTAGTAGTAGTAGTAGTAGTAGTAGTAGTAGTAGTAGTAGTAGTAGTAGTAGTAGTAGTAGTATTAGAAGTAGTAGTAGTAGTAGTAGTAGTAGTAGTAGTAGTATTAGTAGTAGTAGTAGTAGTAGTAGTAGTAGTAGTAGTAGTAGTAGTAGTAGTAGTAGTAGTAGTAGTAGTAGTAGTAGTAGTGGTAGTAGTAATAGTAGTAGTAGTAGTAGTAGTAGTAGTAGTAGTAGTAGTAGTAGTAGTAGTAGTAGTAGTAGTAGTAGTAGTAGTAGTAGTAGTGGTACTAGTATTAGTGTTGGTATTATCAGTAGTAGTAGTAGTAGTAGTAGTAGTAGTAGTAGATGAGGCTTCGGAGTTCGTTTTTCAGGTTATTGCTCCCATTCAATTGTCCAGATTCATAAGTTTCTGATTAATGTTGCAGTTTCCACACTTGCATACAATTCGCCAAGTGCATTTGTTTTTCTCTTTGTACTGATTGCGGAAAAAATGCCAAAAAGTTTTTGACACTGCATTTTTATTTAAGCTTCTACCATAATTTGAATAAACTTTGAGCACAAAATTGTAGAGAGTTTTTGTCCAGTGGAAAAAAATTTCGTCGCTTCTTACTAATCGATTGGTACTTTCCTGAATACTGTCTAAGTTCGATAGTTCAACGTCGTATTTACCTTGTTTTAAAGCAATAAGGCATAATAAGTCGTGCATTTCAATATTAAAGGTAACAAGTCGCTATTTATAGCTCTGCTTATCGCTCAAAATTCATTTTTTGGCAATTTTTTTGTAACTTTTTAATTTCTTTCTTTTGCGACTTATTCGGAAACCATGCCTGTGAGCAATAAATAACTATCGGTACAACGTAACCTAAATAAGCGTTCAGTTTAGATTTTTGTTTACACTTTTGAGAAATATTTCTTTTAAGCTTGAAAAAAGCACATAAACCTTTTTGTTTTCTAAAGGAGCAGCTTTCATTCCAATTTAGGTTTTCTGAAACTCGGAGCCCAAGGTCTTGCTGATTTCTTACTTGATCTAGCTTATGGTTGTCTATGGATGCCGTTATATTTCTCTTGATGTTCAGGAGGTGAGTTTTGCTATAATTTAGTCTCATTTGATTTTCTTTGCCTCAAGTTAACAAACTAGAAATTGCGGTTTCACTATTGCATTGCTTCTCACTTATCAGTTTCATATCATCAGCAAAGCCATAGCTAGGTGTTAGGGTATCAGATAAGTCGTTGATGAAAATAATGAAGAAAAGAGGTCCTAATATAGAACCTTGTGGGACACCACTGGTGACTTCTATCAAATCAGATAGCTCATTGTTGATTTTCACATATTGTTTCCGATTCGTTAGATACGACGATATCAATTGAATTAACTTCCCTCCAATTCCAATGTGATAAAGCTTTTGTATCAAATTATTATGTGGTACAGTGTCAAAAGTTTTTGCAAAGTCAAGATATAGATGCTTAGGTCTTTGATCGCTTCATTATCGAACTTTTTGTGCACTGTCTCAAGAAATAATAATAACTGCAAAGTTGCCGACCGATCGATTTTTCCTGAAGCCAAATTGATTTTCACAGAGTTTGTGTCTTGCTAGTTCGTATATTTCATCATTTTATCGAGTACCTTGGACATGCAGTTTAAAAGACTTATGGGTCGGTAGCAAATTACATCTGATTTTTCACCGTCTTTGAAAATGGGACATATTTGGCTTACTTTCCATAACGTAATATAGGTTCCCTTATTCATTATTGTTTTGTACAAGTTTGTGACTGACTTTGTGATTGAACTACTACATTTTCTCAGCAGTAAATTTCCAATTCCGTCTGGTCCAGTAAACTTGTGGATATTAAGATCTTTGAGCAGGTTTTCGACTTTTGTGTAGTCAACTTTGATGAAGTTAAATTTTTGTTTTGAGCATGTTGTTACTATTTCTGTTTTTTGATTAAAGACGCTCGCAAAGAAGAAGTTGAAGCTCTCAGCATTTTGTTTAGCTGTGGTTAGCTTCATACCCTTCCAAAACACTTTAGGAGGTACCTGTGGATTTTTGCAAATTGATGAACGATATTTTTGTATGTTGCAGAATTGTTGGCTTTGAAAAAGTTTAGCTTCATAAACTGAGAGATCATTGTAAACCGCTTTACGAACCTGTACTTCTAATTTTTTAATATTCAGTTTGAAGCTGAGATTAGATGTTTCAACTCGGTTTTAAGTGTTTAACTTATTTATCATATGGGATGTTCCATTTGATATCCATGCTTGTAAACCTGCCCGATGTTAATGACAAGCTGTATATTTTCTCTTATTTTGTTGCGGAGCCATTTGAAGAATTGTTCCAGAAAATGGACATTACTGTAGAAAAAAGGAGTGAAGGGGTCAATTGTAAGTTGTAATTAAATTCTTTCAAGTCAGAATTATTAAAGGCAAACTTGTCACTCGCCTGAATTAATGGTGCATCAATTAAGAGGTTTATTTGAGTGAAAATTGGAAAATGGTCGGAGCAAGCTTTTTTATTAATACTAAAAATCTTGAACAGCGAAAGGTTGCCTAAATGGGACTAAGAAGCTTAATTGTGGGCTTCAATTAACCACATTTTAGGTTAACATATACCACTGTTAAGTTTTAAAATAAAAAATAACACCAGTTTCGGCGCACTTTTCAGTTGACTTTTAGCATTAAATTGCCGCCAACTGAGTTCAGCTGCTTGAAAGTGTGATTGAGAGAGAATTTTAGATCACGCGAAACGCAAAAGTTCAAGGGCGTAAAGGTCACTCGAAAAGTCAAAATTGTCAAGCGGAAGTTTTGCATTAAAAAAGACACACATGTTTACAATAAATGGGATCTACTCTGTTTCGCCCCACCCCCAGCTTAGAGAGCGAAAATCGTTTATGACCCCCAGGCGCACGTGTTATTTTCTTACATAGTAACGTGCTAAATAACAATATATAATTTGTAACTGGGGGTCATAAAATGCAATGGGGAGGGGGGGGGCAGAACAGAATAGATCCAATAATTGTTATGAACTTCGTTCAATAGCAATTTATAATCCTCGAAGAGTAGAGTGTAAAAAATCAACAATAAGAAAACGTTCGGACGATTGTTTATAACGAACAAAAATAGGAACGGGCCAATTATCGAACCCCGAGGCACTCCACTGTATATTTATGTTCTATTGATCTTGAGTTTGCGATACGTACATAACGACGTCAGTTTTTGAGATAATGACGAAAGTCGAGCATATATCCTTTGACTTCGATTTTTCTAAATTTGAATCTCGCATTGATCCCGGATTGATGAAATCTCGCCTTCCCGTTTCTCATAAAAATGGCGTCCAGTATGTTTCCACATGTTACGACCCGGACAATTTGTTCAACGCTCAGCCAGTCCCTACAATAGTTCCTAGAATTTTTTTAAGTGTGGTCTCAGACAAATCTAAATACATATTCATTTTATCTTTTAACAAATTGTAAAACAGTTTTAACCTGACAATGAACGTAAAGTTCGAAAACGTTTGTCTTAAATATCGGAAGTAATTTTAGTTTGACAAATCGGTTTCTTTGACAATATCAAGTAATTCTTCTTCGTTATCAGTGGTGGTTTTTGTACCAATTTGAATTGAAAAACCCGGGCCGAGGTGTCAACGCTAAAAAACGCAAAATTATCTAAGATTGGCGTTGAATGCGTTGAATTTATGTAAGATCTACGCCTGAGAGTAGATCTTACATAAATTCAACGCATTCAACGCTAATCTTAAATAATTTTGCATTGAATTTTAGCGTAGATCTTACATAATTAGCGTTGAACTTAGCGTTGATCTTACATAAATTCAACGCATTCAACGCTAATCTTACATAATTTTGCGTTGAATTTTAGCGTAGATCTTACATAATTAGCGTTGAATTTAGCGTTGATCTTACATAAATTCAACGCGTTCAACACTAATCTTTTGCGTTGAATTTTGGCGTAGATCTTACATATTTAGCGTTGATTTTCAGCGTAGATCTTACGTAATTAACGTTGAATTTAGCGTTGATCTTACATAAATTCAACGCATTCAACGCTAATCTTACATAATACTGCGTTGAATTTTGTCGTAGATCTTACATATTTAGCGTTGAATTTTTAGTGCTCTTTTATAGTGCAAAACCCAATTCGGGCCATTTTACGATTTCAAATTTTTCAATTTTTTTCAAAAAGCTATTTTTTTTACTGTTTCGACCCCCTTTACTGCACAGGTGAGAAAAGTGAAGTCAGCAAAAAATCACTTTTAGTGCTCTTTTATAGTGCAAAATCCAGTTCAGACAATTTTACGATATCAGATCTTTTTCAAGTTTTTTTTTCAAAAAATTCAATTTTTTTTTCACTGTTTCGAACCCTATATTGCAAAGGTGAGAAACATGAGTTTAGAAAAAAAATCATTTTTATTGCTCTTTTATAGTGCAAAATCCAATTCAGACCATGTTACCATTTCAAATTTTTCGAGTTTTTTTTCCGAAAAAATAATTTTTTTACTGTTTCGACCCCCTATACTGCACAGGTGAGAAAAGTGGAGTCAGCAAAAAATCACTTTTTAGTGATCTTTTATAGTGCAAAATTCATTTCAGACCATTTTACAATTCCAGAACCTTCCAAGTTTTTTTACAAAAAATTAATTTTTTTCACTGTTTCGAACCATATACTGCAAAGGTGAGAAACATCAGTTCCGGAAAAAATCATTTATAGTGCTCTTTTATAGTGCAAAATCCAATTCAGACCATGCTACGATTTCAAATTTTTCGAGTTTTTTTTCCGAAAAACTAATTTTTTTAATCTTTCGACCCCTATACTGCACAAGTGAGAAAAATGAAGTCAGCAAAAAATAACCTTTGAGTGCTCTCTTACGGTGCAAAAACCATTTCAGACCATTTTAGGAATTCAATTTGTTTTTAAAACTTTTTAAGAAATTTAAATTTTTCCCAGTACGCCTCACATAGTAAATGCGTTGAATACTAAGTTAAATACTACGCAAAATCAACGCAAAATATTTAAGATCTACGCTTTATAAGAATTGCGGCTCTTAGGGTAACCAAGGTACTGTGGCACAATGGTAGAAGAGGCAACAAGCTAACAGGAGGTCAGCAGTTCGAGTCCCATACGCATCTAGAGGTTATTAGTTCAAGTGGAAGCTTTGATTTTTTGTAAGATCGCCGCTAAATTCAACGCAAAAATAAATATGTAAGATCTACGCTAAATTCAACGCTAACTATGTAAGATCTACGCTAAAATCAACACTAAATATGTAAGATCTACGCTAAATATGTAAGATCAGCGGCAACTAGCGTTGACAAGTCGGAAAATTCTCTTACAATTTCGCGAATTTTCTTACATAATTTCGCGTTGAATGCGTTAAATTTTTGTCTTCAAATTCAACGCATTCAACGCAAAACTTTGTAAGAAAATTGCGGTGAATTTTCCGACTTGTCAATTTTAGTTGCCGCTGATCTTACATAATTTTGGTCAAATTCCTCGGCCCGGGAATTCAAGTCACCACACAAAGTTTAGGGAAATGAACCCCTGTAGTGATTTATTCATATATATCAAATTCAGGTTGTGTGCATCTGTTTAAAAGGTGTCAAGGTTGTCGAGAGTTTAAGTTGCGGATTCTAAGTTCTATATCAAATTCAGGTGTCAAGGTTGTTGAGAGTTTAAGTTGCCAATTATAAGGACTATATCAAATTCAGGTTGTGTGCATCTGTTTAAAAGGTGTCAAGGTTGTCGAGAGTTTAAGTCGAGATTATAAGTGTAAAAGGTTTTCCTTCTATTATTTACATCATGCCCCGTTTACATGGCTGAGAGGAACGGCAAAAAAGGGAGTTTCTATGCTGGGCTCACAGCTTCTCAAAATTCTGGGTCTCTACAGAAAAAGGGTTGAATAAGATTTTGTGGTACCTCTTGCTGTGGAGGTATGTAATTGAGCCACGAATGCGCTGTAGATTATCTAATTGGATTCGAGGCGCGAATTCAATGTGTTACTAAATTGTTGGCTTACTGCTTCTAATTTTACTCTGTTATAGTGCTACAAGGGCCGCTCTATTGTGACGACGTGGAGTTTTTTCTCGAATCCAGATAGGATTATTCTGACTGCAAAACTGAGAAGATTGAGAACAACTGAATTTCAAGAATTAACTTTAGCGAATGAATATTAACAAAGTGGGTAGTATGAACAAAACTGAAAACCTGACTTTTTAGTCGGCGGTAAAATATACTGATGTGAAATAAGGTTAGAAATGACTTTTACTAGGACAAGGACAAATTGAAAATAATTTAGTACAGATTAACTGAATATGGTACAACCGTACCACAGATTCTTTTTTAAACGCGACTGGTTTATATTTTGGTTCTTGGGTCTGTGTCTACTTTAATTTCCATCACGGGTACATTTTTCATAAGAAGGCATAAAACAAATATATTGTATATAGATTAAGATGAAAGCACCTGTGTCTCATAAACAAGATTGATAAAAAAGATTATAGGCAGAAGAGTTTACAATGTAAGAATTTTCAGTGATTTTCCACTTGCAAATAACTAAAGAGAAAGAAAGTCAAATATACAACGCTAATGAAATTGGTTATTGGTAAACATACTTTCAAAAGCTTACAGGATATTAAACAGAAAATGTAAAACAAAACATTTTGTCAGATTAAAATTACTTCCGATATTTAAAACAAATGTTTTCGAACTTTACGTTCATCGTCATGTTAAAACTGTTTCACAGATTGTTAAAGGATAAAATGAATATTCATTTACATTTGTCTGAGACCACAATTAAAACATTTCTAGGAACCGAACTATTCTAAAAAAATCAGTCGAAATTTTTTTCCTATATACAATATTTAGCCTATTTACAACTTCTTTTCACATCTTTTATCCATTTCTTTAAAAACAATCCTATTTCAGATTTTTCTCTTTGGGCCATGTTTTTGTGTATTTTTAGGGGTATTCCGAATTTGCCCTAACCCTGAGTATCCCTCTTGTGGAGGTTTTGCAAATTTCGTTTTGTCATGCTCAAATTGTTTTTTGCCCTACGTATCCTTATCTAGTCAAAATTATTATTTGAAGTAAATTTTTAGCGTGCGTTCCCGCCCCCCATATTCATCGCGTGTTCTTAGTGTCGTCTTCAGCTTGCTAATGTATATAGCATCGATAGTTATTAGCTTTTCTACTGTCCGACAGGCGTCCCGATTTTTCCATTCAATATCATTCGTGGCGCCAAAACATTCAACCAGATGTTGACCCACCTGTGAATCCTTCTTTTCAAATTCTGTTATCCTTGTGGTAACATGCCGTCTTGTTTGCTCAACATAGATGGTTCCGCATCCATTACATTTTATCTCATATACCACGTGGAATTTCAGGTCTCTGTCGAAAGAGTTTTCAGGGTTGGGAGGCATGATTTTATTCTCCGCGTTACAAAAACCACTTGCATAGTTTCTTCAATTTGCTTGCAAAGTTTTGTTGAGTAGGGTTGCCTCTGTATTTTAGAAAAATGTTGGTTTATCATGAGATCTAGTCTTGCTTTTTTGATGCTCTTTTGGTGTCGTTCTCAATTGGTCCTTACCGCCACTTATTAACTTTTCTAAAGTCTGGTTCACTATTCTTGAAGAGCATTCCTCTGGATACTGATTTTTGGTCCAGCAAGTTTTGTTCTCTTCAAGAGCATGATCGAAGGCCAACCAATTAGAGGTTACATTTAAAACCCTGTGAAGCGTCCCTTGGATCATTTTTTTAATGCTGAAGTCAGTATTTTTCCAGTAACCGTTGGTTTTTGATACCAATGACAAGTGATACTGCTTTTGCTGCTCAGATTTATGTTAATGTCAAGAAAATACCCTTCCATGTTAACTTTTTTTAAGGTAAATTGCAGGTTGTTGCGTAATGAATTTGCAAAATTTAATTACTCTTCTGGCTCACCACGAACCTTGCAGGTAATATCATCCACATAGCTTTTAAATATTTTCATCTCCTCATAGTGTCCCACTGTCTGCTGATTGGTTCAATAAGTACAAATCCTAACAACATCTTGCTTGTTGGCGTATTCCTCATTCGTTATCTTTTGGCATTTTGCTTGAAACCGGTTATTGCATGACTCACATT
The DNA here is from genome assembly GCF_964194025.1 of Convolutriloba macropyga. Lineage (NCBI taxonomy): Eukaryota > Metazoa > Xenacoelomorpha > Acoela > Convolutidae > Convolutriloba > Convolutriloba macropyga. Next base: position 40,900,613 of record NC_134469.1, read on the forward strand.
CTACTCCTCTTTTTCGGAAAGTCACTTTTCAGTTAAAGTCTTTGCACTTCCCGTTTTGGTTGGATCTGGAGATATTTTCAATGAATTCTGGATTTTGCAGTGATGCCTCAAACGACTTCATCCAAACGTTTTCTAGTATTACAGCCAATGATGCACCCATAGCCAAAATTTTGTCAATTTTGCTAAAATATCCTCAAATTGTTAACTGTAGTGTTATTACATAAACCTCTAATGATAGAGAAGTGTTGCTGCATTGTTTGATTTGAGTTTTTGGCCGGGTTCTGGGTCAAAATTTTCAAAATTCAGACTTTTTGTCAAAAATAGTAACAATTTTGCTTTTTTGGTCCACTTGCTTTAAATTTGCTGGAAATAGGCACGTTAAAATTGCGACCATGTTTTAACAGCTCAATAAGAACTAGTTGTGCTCACGCTGGCTTTAAGAGTATTCTGGAATTATAATTTTGCCAGTTTGTTGTAAATTGCACTGCAAAAGTTAAACAATGTGCGTTAATTTTTTGGCAAACTGAAAAATTTTGTTTTAAAATTGATCTATTTCGCAACCACTTCAACGATTGAGTGTTTTGCTTTCAGACGCGAAGCAACATCTGGGTTGATTTTGATCTCACCACGGATCCTTAATTTAAAAAATGTTTAGTTTTTAATTAGGCGCGACCTTTTCAAGATATTTCCGCTATGCAAATGATTTTCATGTAAATTACTGACAAGAATTTCAAATCATGGCACAATAATGACAGATACTGTTTCAACGAGGCCCAACAATATTATATTATTGCTTCAGAGTTAAGCGCATGGTTTTTTATGGCTCTAAGCAATTGCTTTCGTAAATATTTTTCGGACATCTTGAGTTCTGCTTTCCTTTGTGATACTTTTGTAGCCCAGTGTGTTAGCTTCCCTTATCAAACATCCAGTTAAAATTTTAGGAGGTTTAAATTTACTCAGAGAATTCTTTCAATTGTTATCTTTTGTCTGTTATAATTCAGATTAAATTTGTCCTAAGAAAATATCGGTGAATATTTGAACTTTGCCACTGTTCTATTTTATTTCTCTCAATTTCGGCTGCAGTCTCAGTAAAAACAGGTGGAAACCTATTTCCTCTGAGTTATAAATTATTGTTGGTAAAATTTTTTTTAAATTAATGGTTTCTTTGTTCTGATACAAAGCGTTTTCAATTATTTTTTTTGTTTTTGAGACTAATTGAATAATTTATGTGATTTTCCATTAATAAATAACTAAAGAGTAAAAAAGTCAAATATACAAAACTAATGAAATTGGTTATTGGTAAACATACTTTCAAAAGCTTACAGGATATTAAACAGAAAATGTAAAACAAAACAATTTGTCAGATTATAATTACTTCCGATATTTAAAACAAATGTTTTCGAACTTTACGTTCATTGTCATGTTAAAACTGTTTCACAGATTGTTAAAGGATAAAATGAATATGCATTTACATTTGTCTGAGACCACAATTAAAACAATTCTAGGAACTGGACTATTCTAAAAAAATCAACTGAAATTTTTTTCCTATGTACAATATTTAGCCTATTTACAACTTCCATTCACATCTTTTATCCATTTCTTTAAAAACAATCCTATTTCAGATTTTTCGATTTGGGCCATGTTTTTGTTTTTTTAGGGGTAATCCTAATTTGCCCTAACCCTAATTATCATGCACGAAATGTTTTTTGCCCTATGTATCCTCATCTTGTCAAAATTATGATTTGCACTAATATTTTAGCGTGAGTTCCCGCCCCGTATATTAATCGCGTGTGTTTAGTGGCGGCTTCAGCCAATTAATGTATATAGCTTTGATATTCATTAGCTTTTCTACTTTCCAACAGGCGTCCAGAATTTTCCATTCAAAGTCATTCGTGGCGTCAAATCATTCAACCAGATATTGACCCACCTGTGAATCCTTCTTTTCAAATTCTGTTATCCTTGTGGTAACATGTCGTCTTGTTTGCTCAACATAGATGCTTCCGCATCCATTACATTTTATCCCATATACCACGTGGGACTTCAGGTCTCTATCGAAAGATAATTTCAGGATAGGGAGGCTTGATCTAAATCTCCGCTTTATAAAAACTACTTGCAATTTGCATAGTTTGTTCAATTTGATAGCAAAAAATTGAGTAGAGTTGCCTCTGCATTTTAAAAAAATGTTGGCTTACCATGAGATCTAGTCTTGCCTTTTTGATGCTCTTTTGGTGTTGTTCTCAATCGGTCCTTACCGCCACTTATTATCTTTGCTAAAGTCTGATTCACTAATGTTGAAGACCATTCCTCTGATTACCTAATTTTGGTCCAGCAAATTTTGTTCGTTTCAAGAGCCTGATCGAAGGCCAACGAATTATAGGTTACAATAAAAACCCTGTGAATCGTCCCTCGAATCATATTTCTTTTATGCTGGAGCTGTGCACAGCTACGAAATGTCAGTATTATTCCAGTGTCCGTTGGTTTTTGATACCAACGACAAGTGTTATTGCTTTGCTGCTCACATTTATGTTAATGTCACGAAAAGCCAAATCCCCTTCCATGTTAATTTTTTAAGGTAAATTGCAGGTTGTTGTGTAATCAATTTGCAAATTTTAATTACTCTTCTGGGTCACCACGAACCATGCATGTAATATCATTCACATACCTTTTAAACAATTTCATCTACTCATACCGTCCCAATGTCTGTTGATTGCTGCAATCAGTACAAATCCAAACAACATCCTGCATGTTGGCGTATTCCTCATTAGCTATCTTCTGGCATTTTGCATGAAACCAGTCTTTGCATGATTCACATTCTACTCCTCTTCTTTGAAAAGTCACTCTTCGGTTTCAGTCTTTGCACTTCCCGTTCTGGTCGGATCGGGAGATATTTTCACTGAATTCTTGTTTTTGCAGTGATGCCTCAAACGACTTCATCCAAACGTTTTCTAGTATTACAGCCAATGATGCACCCATAGCCAAAATTTTGTCAATTTTGCTAAAATATCCTCAAATTGTTAACTGTAGTGTTATTACATAAACCTCTAATGATAGAGAAGTGTTGCTTAAATATCATTAGAGCCTTTGCTTAAATATCCGATTGGATATCTGCTGGCTGTGTTGGTACTAACTTGGTCATCACCGTATCCAAAAGCTTCGCACAACGTATCCAAAAGCTTCGCACACTTTCACCCACTTTGGTAGAAGGCTTTTCTAAGATCTAAGTATAGCACACAGTTCATTTTTTCATCAAGTTCTTTGCATAGAAGATCAATGAAAAGCAGTAGCTGTGTCACCACAGACCTGTGTCTCCCACATCCATGTTGGAAATAAGCGAGAAATGGCTCAACGATTTCGTAGATTTCATTGGAAATTAACTTCTCAAAAACCTTCAAGACAGTACAAAGTACGCTGATTGGTCTGTAGTTCTCAATCCGTGCTCGGTTTTCATCTCTGAAAATCGGGATTACTTCGCTCGTTTTCCAATACGATGGGAAATACCCTTTGTTCAAAGCAGCTTGGAATACTATAAGCAGTGATTTTGAAGAGCTGGCAGTTTTTTGTCAAGTCAGCAAGCTTTATTGGTCTGAAGTTTGGCCAGTATCACTCTGACTTTTTCTTCATCAATTTTCACATTATATTTTAGTTTTTCGTAACAGGTTTTCATCGTGATTGTATTACCTTTTCGGAACACACTGGAGAAAAAATCACTAAACTATTTGCACTTCAATCTCTCTTCATTGGTTTTGCTATTCTGGTAAGACATTGTTTCCGGATATCTATTACTTTTGAAGGAAAATTTCAGGTATTTTTGTAAGTCAGAGAACCTCCCACCTAGAAAAATTTTATCTTCAATTAACAATTTTAACTTTTGATTACAGATAACTTAAATCCTCGTGACTATTATCCGGCACTCGGATCAGGATACTCTTATTGCAAAAGAACGGCGGACTTTGCTCCAATCAATTCCTAACCATCAATAGCAGGACTGAACAATCTTAGCTTAAAAAGAACAAATAACATTGAAACAAAGTACCTCATTCCGAGAGAATTTCAAGGTTATTGAGCTTGCTTTCATTGTAATTCCTCTTTGTTGTTCATCCTCGCGGCTGTCCTTATATCGCAGTGTACCTGCAAGCCTTTTCGAAATGATACCATTTGATGCTATGAGTGAATCCGCAAGCGTTGTCTTTCCATGATCAACGTGAGCTAGAATACAGCAATTTCTTATACAAGATGGATTTCTTTGCAGCCTGGTTAGCTCATCCAAAGATACAACATTTGCTTTACCAGCCATTAATAACCTGAAAAAGATTTAAACGCATTTCATTTATCATGCCGTGGGGTTTAATGCCTTGAAATTCTTCTTCAAACAATTAAGGACTTACAATGCTTGTTGTTCTTGAGCATTCCCAGCAATCGCTGATGGGGTCTCTCCCTATGATAAGGACTCCTGTAAGTTTCTTATTATTGGCTGCTAAACTCCCCAAAGCACTTGCAGGGAACTCTCCGAAGCACTTGCAGGGAGTTTAATAATATTTCACAGCTCTCATAACTATTCCATAGGATTCAAGAGTTCAAGCCAGTTTGGCATTCGTAAACCAACTGCCCAGCGCACAGGGTTGTTTTCGCTGTATCTACACATTACCAGAAGCGCTGTTATCGTTGCTCTTCAAGTCCTACTGGCTTGAAAGTTCATGTATTTAGGTAGATGATTCCAAACTCTGCGCGTTAAAGCAGAATTTGTGAGGTTTTTGGGTTCTGACTTATAAAAGGGGAATTTGTTTCCCATTGCCCTTTTTATTGTACGAGGCATCACACATAACTGGCGATGGTATGTCCTCTTAGTAGATCTTTGATAGTTGTAGTACGTGTATCATTTGACAGTAGAATGCAAAAGGCAGTAAATTGGCTGTAACTAGCATTCGTATATGATATGTTGTTGAGTTTTTGTTGTTGTGGCTTTACAGTAAGAAACTAAGGGGAGTTGATCACCAGTTTGAGTTTAGAAAACTGTCCATAATTCCCTGCAGTTCTGGCAATTGCATGCAATCAGCCAGGTACAGGAGTTGAGTTCGTCGTACTTAGCATCTACAACTCTCAAAGATAACTCGATCAGTCTTCTTTTTAGTCCGAAGGCTCCTCAAATTTTACGTGTTGGTTTACTCTGTCTGCCAAACGGGATGTTCTGAACATAAATTCATTCCTCATCTTTTCAGTTCCGGTCTTGATAAGGTAAGCAGATTTAAAATCTGGGATGTGCATTGGCAACGGCAGAATGTTCATAAAGCGGAGTTGTTGGCCGTATTTTCCTGTTCCGCATAGCCACTTAACAGCTCTTTTCTGTAGCTTCTCAAGGATGGTCGTAGACATTTTCGACAGATGGATACAAAAGATGCCCTAGAGAAGAATGGGCAAAACTAGGGATTTAAAGAGTCCGAGTTTGATTCGAGCACCTACAGAGTAAGACACGTTTCTTCTTGACAAACAGAGAACAGCATTTGCTAGTTTCTTGGATATGTGCATGTTCCAAGTGAGATCTCTAGTCATCATAATGCATATTTCTCTTACGTTGGCTTCGTTTTTCAGGGGCTCTCCGAAGAGTTTGAAGTCCGTCCCTCGGAAGGTCAATTTTTCACACTTGTCAATTACCAGGGCCACTTGGTTTTTCTTTACCCAATAATCAAGTGACTGAAGGTCAGTTTGCACTTGGAATTCAGATAAGTGCAGTCTTGTCAAATGAATATAATGTAATCTGTTTCACCAAAATAGACACAAGCGAACTTCTTCTTGACGACTATACTGTTTATCGATCCGACAGGACGATGTCCTCAAACCAGAGCGCTCATGGTGGCGTATTTGTTGCTGTGAAGAACTACATAGAGTCCAATGAAATCATAGAGCTGCCTGAGTGCTGCATTGCGTTTCAAATTTTGCTAAACTCTGAACCTGTTCAAATCATCTGCTTCTACAACCCTCCAAAATATAGTAGCTTCAGACACTCAAACGAAAACTACACTAGACTCACCGGTACGTTTCCAGGCAAGACACCAACTGTAATCTGTGCGGATTTAAACAAACTGGACAATTTTAACATTGAAAGCAAGATATTTGAGAAATGCATCTACGAAGAACTGTCCGCGCCTTTCACCAAGTTTCTTTCCTCGAAACAACACGGGTTTGTACCACGGAGCTCAGTGTACACGAACATGCTGCTATTCTTGAGAAAATACACAAAGCGCTGGACAAAAACGTGCATAGTGAAGTTGTCGTATTCTTTACTGATTTTGCAAAGGCATTCGATCATGTACCCCACTACGAACTTCTATTAAAAGCAGGGCAAATTGGTATTGGAGGTTGTCTCCTTGAAGTCTTATATGACTATCTCAACGGACGAGAACGATTTGTTCAAGTGGTCAACATCAAATCGAAACCTATACCAGTGACAAGTGGGGTCCCACAGGGATCACTGCTCGGGCCGATCTTATTTTGCATATACATCAACGACCTGCCAGTTGCCCTCAGATTTGGCGGACCCTTTATGTTCGCAGATGACTTAAAAATACTCCACATTGGAACACCAGCAGACCAAGTACAGAGTAACCTCGACGCACTGGAAGACTGGGTCACCCAAAACAAAATGGGTCTAGCTATTGAAAAATGAGCCAAAGTTTTGTTCAAAAGACCAGAAAGCCTCTTCTACCTTTGTGGACGTAACCTCAACTGTTGTAAAGGACTTAGGGATTCGGATACAATCCAATTGGACTTGGAAAATCCACTTAGAAGAAAGAATGAAGAAAGCTAACCGAGTCTTCTATACCCTGAGAAGAAATGTAGCCTTTAAAGTTAATATGCACATCAAATTGGGACTTTACAAATCGATGATTCTGCCAGTTCTAAAGTACGGATCCTCGTGTTGTAATTTGAACCGAGGAGATATGCGAAACAATTTCAACGAAAGGTTGTGTCCTGGATAGCAAATTGCAAGACACTGAGTTACATCGGACAACTACGTTTGTCAAATCTACTACACTTGCAAATGTACTATCAGCTCAATGATCTCCTACTACTATCAAGTCTTCAAAAAATTCAACCGACAAATACAAAACAGCCGGTGATGCCTGGAAACAGATCAATGAGAAGAGACGATTACTTTGACTTAACAAAAAAACGACTAGAAAAATCTCGCGACGAATTCTTCTTTCGCAATCAAAGAATAGCCAACAGACTTCATCACAGCATTGACTTCGGAAATCAACACGGCCTAAAACAAAACAAAAAAATCTAAAGCAAATGTGGAATGATATCATGATGCGGTACCAACCAGAAAACGTCTGCACGTGTCAGATCTGTTGTGACTGTCAATACTGCAGAGAGACATGGACTAATTTTCTATAACTGTTTTGATCGGGTGAAATCCCTTCTGTAAAGAAAATCCCCTTTAACAACAACAGCAACAGTAAGTTGACGCACAGAAATTTAAGGTCATTTGAAAAACGTTAGAACTCACAGAAGTCTAGATCTTTTGGGAGGTCGTTAATAAAAAGACAGAACAGGGGTGGTCTTAGGAGAAACCATTGGCGGACACCGCTAGTTTCGTCCTTTGGTCGAGAGCTGATATTGTCAACTCGCACAATTTGCTTCCGGTCGGAGAAAAAATCATGGAGAGGTTTGAGCAAGCAGCTCCTAGACTAGCTATAGCAATTACTCCTAGACTAGCTATAACAGGAGGTAATGGGAAACTGTCAAAACACTTGCTAAAATCTGTGTAAAAAGCTTAGACATCGCTTAGCTGACCTTTATCGATGGCTTTGCAAACTGCTTGAAGGAAGGCATGTTCGTTATTGACAACATCTGGCAAAAAAACCATGTTTTCGTGAGCTCAGGAAGACAACGAAGTGGCAAATACATGCATTTTTTAATATTTGCTGCCTATATTTAGCTTGGTCTATAGCCCACCAAGAAATTTTTTGCCTCTCTTGTGAATGGGCAAAACGAAAACACATTTCCAGCATTTAGGAATTTTCCGCAGCCGTTTTAATTTTTCAGCAAGAAGAACTGGAATCTTACCTTTGCCAGAATTGACGAAAAAGGAAGGTATATAGTCACGTGGTCCTCGAGTTTTGCTTACGTCAAGGTCAGAAACAATGCTCCGTAATTTAGCTTTGGCTATGATGGTGTATATAAGGGAAGCGTTGCTAACTAGGATGTTGTTCAGCTTGTAATCTATCTTTGGTACAAAAACTGAATTGAAATATTCATTGAACATTTCCGCTTTTCTGCAGGCACTTTGTGTTCCTTCTTCTACGAATTGCATTGTTAACGGAACACTGACTGTCTTCTTGAGACACTCTATGTGCTTGAAAATTATGTCAGTTTCACGAGCGTTGAATTATTTTTCCTGGTATATAACCCTATGTACTTTGCATGATTGGGCAACTACGTTTTCTAGGTTGAGTGTTTTGTTTCACCTGTAGATTGTAGGTTTGACCGCCATTAACTTTATTTGTGTATGCAACTTCTTCATCATATGGGTGTGAGGCAATTTTTGACAATGTCTCGTCCGGGTGGGGAAAAAATGTTAATGGCTCAATCAAAATATTGGTATAATTCAAGGTACGTGTTGTCAATGTTGGAAAAACAAGTGGGGGGAAAAGGGGTTCCGGTAGAGATGGTCACGTAGACTTTAGCAGCTTTCAACTCAACTTAACTGTCCGTTCTGTTGTTGTTGCTGTTGTGGATTTGCGGGTGATGTGCCGCTGGGATTGCTCCCTATATATTCCACTAGTAGTAGTGGTAGTAGTAGTAGTAGTAGTAGTAGTAGTAGTAGTAGTAGTAGTAGTAGTAGTAGTAGTAGTAGTAGTAGTAGTAGTAGTAGTAGTACTAGTACTAGTAGTAGTAGTAGTAGTAGTAGTAGTAGTAGTAGTAGTAGTAGTAGTAGTAGTAGTAGTAGTAGTAGTAGTAGTAGTAGTATTAGAAGTAGTAGTAGTAGTAGTAGTAGTAGTAGTAGTAGTAGTATTAGTAGTAGTAGTAGTAGTAGTAGTAGTAGTAGTAGTAGTAGTAGTAGTAGTAGTAGTAGTAGTAGTAGTAGTAGTGGTAGTAGTAATAGTAGTAGTAGTAGTAGTAGTAGTAGTAGTAGTAGTAGTAGTAGTAGTAGTAGTAGTAGTAGTAGTGGTACTAGTATTAGTGTTGGTATTATCAGTAGTAGTAGTAGTAGTAGTAGTAGTAGTAGTAGATGAGGCTTCGGAGTTCGTTTTTCAGGTTATTGCTCCCATTCAATTGTCCAGATTCATAAGTTTCTGATTAATGTTGCAGTTTCCACACTTGCATACAATTCGCCAAGTGCATTTGTTTTTCTCTTTGTACTGATTGCGGAAAAAATGCCAAAAAGTTTTTGACACTGCATTTTTATTTAAGCTTCTACCATAATTTGAATAAACTTTGAGCACAAAATTGTAGAGAGTTTTTGTCCAGTGGAAAAAAATTTCGTCGCTTCTTACTAATCGATTGGTACTTTCCTGAATACTGTCTAAGTTCGATAGTTCAACGTCGTATTTACCTTGTTTTAAAGCAATAAGGCATAATAAGTCGTGCATTTCAATATTAAAGGTAACAAGTCGCTATTTATAGCTCTGCTTATCGCTCAAAATTCATTTTTTGGCAATTTTTTTGTAACTTTTTAATTTCTTTCTTTTGCGACTTATTCGGAAACCATGCCTGTGAGCAATAAATAACTATCGGTACAACGTAACCTAAATAAGCGTTCAGTTTAGATTTTTGTTTACACTTTTGAGAAATATTTCTTTTAAGCTTGAAAAAAGCACATAAACCTTTTTGTTTTCTAAAGGAGCAGCTTTCATTCCAATTTAGGTTTTCTGAAACTCGGAGCCCAAGGTCTTGCTGATTTCTTACTTGATCTAGCTTATGGTTGTCTATGGATGCCGTTATATTTCTCTTGATGTTCAGGAGGTGAGTTTTGCTATAATTTAGTCTCATTTGATTTTCTTTGCCTCAAGTTAACAAACTAGAAATTGCGGTTTCACTATTGCATTGCTTCTCACTTATCAGTTTCATATCATCAGCAAAGCCATAGCTAGGTGTTAGGGTATCAGATAAGTCGTTGATGAAAATAATGAAGAAAAGAGGTCCTAATATAGAACCTTGTGGGACACCACTGGTGACTTCTATCAAATCAGATAGCTCATTGTTGATTTTCACATATTGTTTCCGATTCGTTAGATACGACGATATCAATTGAATTAACTTCCCTCCAATTCCAATGTGATAAAGCTTTTGTATCAAATTATTATGTGGTACAGTGTCAAAAGTTTTTGCAAAGTCAAGATATAGATGCTTAGGTCTTTGATCGCTTCATTATCGAACTTTTTGTGCACTGTCTCAAGAAATAATAATAACTGCAAAGTTGCCGACCGATCGATTTTTCCTGAAGCCAAATTGATTTTCACAGAGTTTGTGTCTTGCTAGTTCGTATATTTCATCATTTTATCGAGTACCTTGGACATGCAGTTTAAAAGACTTATGGGTCGGTAGCAAATTACATCTGATTTTTCACCGTCTTTGAAAATGGGACATATTTGGCTTACTTTCCATAACGTAATATAGGTTCCCTTATTCATTATTGTTTTGTACAAGTTTGTGACTGACTTTGTGATTGAACTACTACATTTTCTCAGCAGTAAATTTCCAATTCCGTCTGGTCCAGTAAACTTGTGGATATTAAGATCTTTGAGCAGGTTTTCGACTTTTGTGTAGTCAACTTTGATGAAGTTAAATTTTTGTTTTGAGCATGTTGTTACTATTTCTGTTTTTTGATTAAAGACGCTCGCAAAGAAGAAGTTGAAGCTCTCAGCATTTTGTTTAGCTGTGGTTAGCTTCATACCCTTCCAAAACACTTTAGGAGGTACCTGTGGATTTTTGCAAATTGATGAACGATATTTTTGTATGTTGCAGAATTGTTGGCTTTGAAAAAGTTTAGCTTCATAAACTGAGAGATCATTGTAAACCGCTTTACGAACCTGTACTTCTAATTTTTTAATATTCAGTTTGAAGCTGAGATTAGATGTTTCAACTCGGTTTTAAGTGTTTAACTTATTTATCATATGGGATGTTCCATTTGATATCCATGCTTGTAAACCTGCCCGATGTTAATGACAAGCTGTATATTTTCTCTTATTTTGTTGCGGAGCCATTTGAAGAATTGTTCCAGAAAATGGACATTACTGTAGAAAAAAGGAGTGAAGGGGTCAATTGTAAGTTGTAATTAAATTCTTTCAAGTCAGAATTATTAAAGGCAAACTTGTCACTCGCCTGAATTAATGGTGCATCAATTAAGAGGTTTATTTGAGTGAAAATTGGAAAATGGTCGGAGCAAGCTTTTTTATTAATACTAAAAATCTTGAACAGCGAAAGGTTGCCTAAATGGGACTAAGAAGCTTAATTGTGGGCTTCAATTAACCACATTTTAGGTTAACATATACCACTGTTAAGTTTTAAAATAAAAAATAACACCAGTTTCGGCGCACTTTTCAGTTGACTTTTAGCATTAAATTGCCGCCAACTGAGTTCAGCTGCTTGAAAGTGTGATTGAGAGAGAATTTTAGATCACGCGAAACGCAAAAGTTCAAGGGCGTAAAGGTCACTCGAAAAGTCAAAATTGTCAAGCGGAAGTTTTGCATTAAAAAAGACACACATGTTTACAATAAATGGGATCTACTCTGTTTCGCCCCACCCCCAGCTTAGAGAGCGAAAATCGTTTATGACCCCCAGGCGCACGTGTTATTTTCTTACATAGTAACGTGCTAAATAACAATATATAATTTGTAACTGGGGGTCATAAAATGCAATGGGGAGGGGGGGGGGCAGAACAGAATAGATCCAATAATTGTTATGAACTTCGTTCAATAGCAATTTATAATCCTCGAAGAGTAGAGTGTAAAAAATCAACAATAAGAAAACGTTCGGACGATTGTTTATAACGAACAAAAATAGGAACGGGCCAATTATCGAACCCCGAGGCACTCCACTGTATATTTATGTTCTATTGATCTTGAGTTTGCGATACGTACATAACGACGTCAGTTTTTGAGATAATGACGAAAGTCGAGCATATATCCTTTGACTTCGATTTTTCTAAATTTGAATCTCGCATTGATCCCGGATTGATGAAATCTCGCCTTCCCGTTTCTCATAAAAATGGCGTCCAGTATGTTTCCACATGTTACGACCCGGACAATTTGTTCAACGCTCAGCCAGTCCCTACAATAGTTCCTAGAATTTTTTTAAGTGTGGTCTCAGACAAATCTAAATACATATTCATTTTATCTTTTAACAAATTGTAAAACAGTTTTAACCTGACAATGAACGTAAAGTTCGAAAACGTTTGTCTTAAATATCGGAAGTAATTTTAGTTTGACAAATCGGTTTCTTTGACAATATCAAGTAATTCTTCTTCGTTATCAGTGGTGGTTTTTGTACCAATTTGAATTGAAAAACCCGGGCCGAGGTGTCAACGCTAAAAAACGCAAAATTATCTAAGATTGGCGTTGAATGCGTTGAATTTATGTAAGATCTACGCCTGAGAGTAGATCTTACATAAATTCAACGCATTCAACGCTAATCTTAAATAATTTTGCATTGAATTTTAGCGTAGATCTTACATAATTAGCGTTGAACTTAGCGTTGATCTTACATAAATTCAACGCATTCAACGCTAATCTTACATAATTTTGCGTTGAATTTTAGCGTAGATCTTACATAATTAGCGTTGAATTTAGCGTTGATCTTACATAAATTCAACGCGTTCAACACTAATCTTTTGCGTTGAATTTTGGCGTAGATCTTACATATTTAGCGTTGATTTTCAGCGTAGATCTTACGTAATTAACGTTGAATTTAGCGTTGATCTTACATAAATTCAACGCATTCAACGCTAATCTTACATAATACTGCGTTGAATTTTGTCGTAGATCTTACATATTTAGCGTTGAATTTTTAGTGCTCTTTTATAGTGCAAAACCCAATTCGGGCCATTTTACGATTTCAAATTTTTCAATTTTTTTCAAAAAGCTATTTTTTTTACTGTTTCGACCCCCTTTACTGCACAGGTGAGAAAAGTGAAGTCAGCAAAAAATCACTTTTAGTGCTCTTTTATAGTGCAAAATCCAGTTCAGACAATTTTACGATATCAGATCTTTTTCAAGTTTTTTTTTCAAAAAATTCAATTTTTTTTTCACTGTTTCGAACCCTATATTGCAAAGGTGAGAAACATGAGTTTAGAAAAAAAATCATTTTTATTGCTCTTTTATAGTGCAAAATCCAATTCAGACCATGTTACCATTTCAAATTTTTCGAGTTTTTTTTCCGAAAAAATAATTTTTTTACTGTTTCGACCCCCTATACTGCACAGGTGAGAAAAGTGGAGTCAGCAAAAAATCACTTTTTAGTGATCTTTTATAGTGCAAAATTCATTTCAGACCATTTTACAATTCCAGAACCTTCCAAGTTTTTTTACAAAAAATTAATTTTTTTCACTGTTTCGAACCATATACTGCAAAGGTGAGAAACATCAGTTCCGGAAAAAATCATTTATAGTGCTCTTTTATAGTGCAAAATCCAATTCAGACCATGCTACGATTTCAAATTTTTCGAGTTTTTTTTCCGAAAAACTAATTTTTTTAATCTTTCGACCCCTATACTGCACAAGTGAGAAAAATGAAGTCAGCAAAAAATAACCTTTGAGTGCTCTCTTACGGTGCAAAAACCATTTCAGACCATTTTAGGAATTCAATTTGTTTTTAAAACTTTTTAAGAAATTTAAATTTTTCCCAGTACGCCTCACATAGTAAATGCGTTGAATACTAAGTTAAATACTACGCAAAATCAACGCAAAATATTTAAGATCTACGCTTTATAAGAATTGCGGCTCTTAGGGTAACCAAGGTACTGTGGCACAATGGTAGAAGAGGCAACAAGCTAACAGGAGGTCAGCAGTTCGAGTCCCATACGCATCTAGAGGTTATTAGTTCAAGTGGAAGCTTTGATTTTTTGTAAGATCGCCGCTAAATTCAACGCAAAAATAAATATGTAAGATCTACGCTAAATTCAACGCTAACTATGTAAGATCTACGCTAAAATCAACACTAAATATGTAAGATCTACGCTAAATATGTAAGATCAGCGGCAACTAGCGTTGACAAGTCGGAAAATTCTCTTACAATTTCGCGAATTTTCTTACATAATTTCGCGTTGAATGCGTTAAATTTTTGTCTTCAAATTCAACGCATTCAACGCAAAACTTTGTAAGAAAATTGCGGTGAATTTTCCGACTTGTCAATTTTAGTTGCCGCTGATCTTACATAATTTTGGTCAAATTCCTCGGCCCGGGAATTCAAGTCACCACACAAAGTTTAGGGAAATGAACCCCTGTAGTGATTTATTCATATATATCAAATTCAGGTTGTGTGCATCTGTTTAAAAGGTGTCAAGGTTGTCGAGAGTTTAAGTTGCGGATTCTAAGTTCTATATCAAATTCAGGTGTCAAGGTTGTTGAGAGTTTAAGTTGCCAATTATAAGGACTATATCAAATTCAGGTTGTGTGCATCTGTTTAAAAGGTGTCAAGGTTGTCGAGAGTTTAAGTCGAGATTATAAGTGTAAAAGGTTTTCCTTCTATTATTTACATCATGCCCCGTTTACATGGCTGAGAGGAACGGCAAAAAAGGGAGTTTCTATGCTGGGCTCACAGCTTCTCAAAATTCTGGGTCTCTACAGAAAAAGGGTTGAATAAGATTTTGTGGTACCTCTTGCTGTGGAGGTATGTAATTGAGCCACGAATGCGCTGTAGATTATCTAATTGGATTCGAGGCGCGAATTCAATGTGTTACTAAATTGTTGGCTTACTGCTTCTAATTTTACTCTGTTATAGTGCTACAAGGGCCGCTCTATTGTGACGACGTGGAGTTTTTTATCGAATCCAGATAGGATTATTCTGACTGCAAAACTGAGAAGATTGAGAACAACTGAATTTCAAGAATTAACTTTAGCGAATGAATATTAACAAAGTGGGTAGTATGAACAAAACTGAAAACCTGACTTTTTAGTCGGCGGTAAAATATACTGATGTGAAATAAGGTTAGAAATGACTTTTACTAGGACAAGGACAAATTGAAAATAATTTAGTACAGATTAACTGAATATGGTACAACCGTACCACAGATTCTTTTTTAAACGCGACTGGTTTATATTTTGGTTCTTGGGTCTGTGTCTACTTTAATTTCCATCACGGGTACATTTTTCATAAGAAGGCATAAAACAAATATATTGTATATAGATTAAGATGAAAGCACCTGTGTCTCATAAACAAGATTGATAAAAAAGATTATAGGCAGAAGAGTTTACAATGTAAGAATTTTCAGTGATTTTCCACTTGCAAATAACTAAAGAGAAAGAAAGTCAAATATACAACGCTAATGAAATTGGTTATTGGTAAACATACTTTCAAAAGCTTACAGGATATTAAACAGAAAATGTAAAACAAAACATTTTGTCAGATTAAAATTACTTCCGATATTTAAAACAAATGTTTTCGAACTTTACGTTCATCGTCATGTTAAAACTGTTTCACAGATTGTTAAAGGATAAAATGAATATTCATTTACATTTGTCTGAGACCACAATTAAAACATTTCTAGGAACCGAACTATTCTAAAAAAATCAGTCGAAATTTTTTTCCTATATACAATATTTAGCCTATTTACAACTTCTTTTCACATCTTTTATCCATTTCTTTAAAAACAATCCTATTTCAGATTTTTCTCTTTGGGCCATGTTTTTGTGTATTTTTAGGGGTATTCCGAATTTGCCCTAACCCTGAGTATCCCTCTTGTGGAGGTTTTGCAAATTTCGTTTTGTCATGCTCAAATTGTTTTTTGCCCTACGTATCCTTATCTAGTCAAAATTATTATTTGAAGTAAATTTTTAGCGTGCGTTCCCGCCCCCCATATTCATCGCGTGTTCTTAGTGTCGTCTTCAGCTTGCTAATGTATATAGCATCGATAGTTATTAGCTTTTCTACTGTCCGACAGGCGTCCCGATTTTTCCATTCAATATCATTCGTGGCGCCAAAACATTCAACCAGATGTTGACCCACCTGTGAATCCTTCTTTTCAAATTCTGTTATCCTTGTGGTAACATGCCGTCTTGTTTGCTCAACATAGATGGTTCCGCATCCATTACATTTTATCTCATATACCACGTGGAATTTCAGGTCTCTGTCGAAAGAGTTTTCAGGGTTGGGAGGCATGATTTTATTCTCCGCGTTACAAAAACCACTTGCATAGTTTCTTCAATTTGCTTGCAAAGTTTTGTTGAGTAGGGTTGCCTCTGTATTTTAGAAAAATGTTGGTTTATCATGAGATCTAGTCTTGCTTTTTTGATGCTCTTTTGGTGTCGTTCTCAATTGGTCCTTACCGCCACTTATTAACTTTTCTAAAGTCTGGTTCACTATTCTTGAAGAGCATTCCTCTGGATACTGATATTTGGTCCAGCAAGTTTTGTTCTCTTCAAGAGCTTGATCGAAGGCCAACCAATTAGAGGTTACATTTAAAACCCTGTGAAGCGTCCCTTGGATCATTTTTTTAATGCTGAAGTCAGTATTTTTCCAGTAACCGTTGGTTTTTGATACCAATGACAAGTGATACTGCTTTTGCTGCTCAGATTTATGTTAATGTCAAGAAAATACCCTTCCATGTTAACTTTTTTTAAGGTAAATTGCAGGTTGTTGCGTAATGAATTTGCAAAATTTAATTACTCTTCTGGCTCACCACGAACCTTGCAGGTAATATCATCCACATAGCTTTTAAATATTTTCATCTCCTCATAGTGTCCCACTGTCTGCTGATTGGTTCAATAAGTACAAATCCTAACAACATCTTGCTTGTTGGCGTATTCCTCATTCGTTATCTTTTGGCATTTTGCTTGAAACCGGTTATTGCATGACTCACATTCTACTCCTCTTTTTCGGAAAGTCACTTTTCAGTTAAAGTCTTTGCACTTCCCGTTTTGGTTGGATCTGGAGATATTTTCAATGAATTCTGGATTTTGCAGTGATGCCTCAAACGACTTCATCCAAACGTTTTCTAGTATTACAGCCAATGATGCACCCATAGCCAAAATTTTGTCAATTTTGCTAAAATATCCTCAAATTGTTAACTGTAGTGTTATTACATAAACCTCTAATGATAGAGAAGTGTTGCTGCATTGTTTGATTTGAGTTTTTGGCCGGGTTCTGGGTCAAAATTTTCAAAATTCAGACTTTTTGTCAAAAATAGTAACAATTTTGCTTTTTTGGTCCACTTGCTTTAAATTTGCTGGAAATAGGCACGTTAAAATTGCGACCATGTTTTAACAGCTCAATAAGAACTAGTTGTGCTCACGCTGGCTTTAAGAGTATTCTGGAATTATAATTTTGCCAGTTTGTTGTAAATTGCACTGCAAAAGTTAAACAATGTGCGTTAATTTTTTGGCAAACTGAAAAATTTTGTTTTAAAATTGATCTATTTCGCAACCACTTCAACGATTGAGTGTTTTGCTTTCAGACGCGAAGCAACATCTGGGTTGATTTTGATCTCACCACGGATCCTTAATTTAAAAAATGTTTAGTTTTTAATTAGGCGCGACCTTTTCAAGATATTTCCGCTATGCAAATGATTTTCATGTAAATTACTGACAAGAATTTCAAATCATGGCACAATAATGACAGATACTGTTTCAACGAGGCCCAACAATATTATATTATTGCTTCAGAGTTAAGCGCATGGTTTTTTATGGCTCTAAGCAATTGCTTTCGTAAATATTTTTCGGACATCTTGAGTTCTGCTTTCCTTTGTGATACTTTTGTAGCCCAGTGTGTTAGCTTCCCTTATCAAACATCCAGTTAAAATTTTAGGAGGTTTAAATTTACTCAGACAATTCTTTCAATTGTTATCTTTTGTCTGTTATAATTCAGATTAAATTTGTCCTAAGAAAATATCGGTGAATATTTGAACTTTGCCACTGTTCTATTTTATTTCTCTCAATTTCGGCTGCAGTCTCAGTAAAAACAGGTGGAAACCTATTTCCTCTGAGTTATAAATTATTGTTGGTAAAATTTTTTTTAAATTAATGGTTTCTTTGTTCTGATACAAAGCGTTTTCAATTATTTTTTTTGTTTTTGAGACTAATTGAATAATTTATGTGATTTTCCATTAATAAATAACTAAAGAGTAAAAAAGTCAAATATACAAAACTAATGAAATTGGTTATTGGTAAACATACTTTCAAAAGCTTACAGGATATTAAACAGAAAATGTAAAACAAAACAATTTGTCAGATTATAATTACTTCCGATATTTAAAACAAATGTTTTCGAACTTTACGTTCATTGTCATGTTAAAACTGTTTCACAGATTGTTAAAGGATAAAATGAATATGCATTTACATTTGTCTGAGACCACAATTAAAACAATTCTAGGAACTGGACTATTCTAAAAAAATCAACTGAAATTTTTTTCCTATGTACAATATTTAGCCTATTTACAACTTCCATTCACATCTTTTATCCATTTCTTTAAAAACAATCCTATTTCAGATTTTTCGATTTGGGCCATGTTTTTGTTTTTTTAGGGGTAATCCTAATTTGCCCTAACCCTAATTATCATGCACGAAATGTTTTTTGCCCTATGTATCCTCATCTTGTCAAAATTATGATTTGCACTAATATTTTAGCGTGAGTTCCCGCCCCGTATATTAATCGCGTGTGTTTAGTGGCGGCTTCAGCCAATTAATGTATATAGCTTTGATATTCATTAGCTTTTCTACTTTCCAACAGGCGTCCAGAATTTTCCATTCAAAGTCATTCGTGGCGTCAAATCATTCAACCAGATGTTGACCCACCTGTGAATCCTTCTTTTCAAATTCTTTTATCCTTGTGGTAACATGTCGTCTTGTTTGCTCAACATAGATGCTTCCGCATCCATTACATTTTATCCCATATACCACGTGGGACTTCAGGTCTCTATCGAAAGATAATTTCAGGATAGGGAGGCTTGATCTAAATCTCCGCTTTATAAAAACTACTTGCAATTTGCATAGTTTGTTCAATTTGATAGCAAAAAATTGAGTAGAGTTGCCTCTGCATTTTAAAAAAATGTTGGCTTACCATGAGATCTAGTCTTGCCTTTTTGATGCTCTTTTGGTGTTGTTCTCAATCGGTCCTTACCGCCACTTATTATCTTTGCTAAAGTCTGATTCACTAATGTTGAAGACCATTCCTCTGATTACCTAATTTTGGTCCAGCAAATTTTGTTCGTTTCAAGAGCCTGATCGAAGGCCAACGAATTATAGGTTACAATAAAAACCCTGTGAATCGTCCCTCGAATCATATTTCTTTTATGCTGGAGCTGTGCACAGCTACGAAATGTCAGTATTATTCCAGTGTCCGTTGGTTTTTGATACCAACGACAAGTGTTATTGCTTTGCTGCTCACATTTATGTTAATGTCACGAAAAGCCAAATCCCCTTCCATGTTAATTTTTTAAGGTAAATTGCAGGTTGTTGTGTAATCAATTTGCAAATTTTAATTACTCTTCTGGGTCACCACGAACCATGCATGTAATATCATTCACATACCTTTTAAACAATTTCATCTACTCATACCGTCCCAATGTCTGTTGATTGCTGCAATCAGTACAAATCCAAACAACATCCTGCATGTTGGCGTATTCCTCAATAGCTATCTTCTGGCATTTTGCATGAAACCAGTCTTTGCATGATTCACATTCTACTCCTCTTCTTTGAAAAGTCACTCTTCGGTTTCAGTCTTTGCACTTCCCGTTCTGGTCGGATCGGGAGATATTTTCACTGAATTCTTGTTTTTGCAGTGATGCCTCAAACGACTTCATCTACACGTTTTCTAGTATTACAGCCAATGATGCACCCATAGTCAAATTTTCGTCAATTTTGCTTAAATATGTTCAACTTGTTAACTGTATTGTTATTAGATATATCTCTAATGATAGAGGAGTGTTGCTGAATTGTTTGATTTGAGTTTTTGGCTGGGATTTATGCCAAACTTTTCAAAAATGATAACAAGTTTGCTTTTTTGGCCCACCTGCTTAAATTTTGCTGGCAATAGGCACCTTAAAACTGCGACCATGTTTTAAAAGCTCAATAATAGCTAGTTGTGCTCCCGCTGGCTTTAAGAGTACTCTGGAAATAAAATTTTGCCAGTTTGTTGTAAAATGCAATACCAAAGTTAAACAAAGTGCATTATTGTTTAGGCGAAACTGAAAAATTTTTTTTTAAATTGACCACTTCAACAATTGAGTGTTTTTTTTTCAAACGCGCAGCAACATCTGGGCTGATCTTGATCTCACCACGGATCCTTAATTTAAAAAATATTTAATTTTGATGAAGTGCGACCTTTTCAAAAGATTTCTGGTATGTATATGATTTTCATGTAAATTACTGACAAGATATTCAAATTATTGCCCAATTATTGACAGATAATGTTTCAACGAGGCCCAACAAGATTATATTATGGCTTCAGAGTTAAGCTCATGGTTTTTATGGCTCTGACCAATTGCTTTCTTAAATATTTTTTGAACATCTTGAGTTCTGCTTTCCTTTTTGCTACTTTTTGTAGCCCAGTGAGTTAGCTTCCCTACTTAAACATCCAGTTAGCTTTTTAGGAGGTATAAATTAACTTAGACAATTCTTTCAATTGTTATCTATTGTCTGTTATAAATCTGATTATATTTGTTTTAAGATAATATCGGTGAATATTTGAACTTTGTCAATGTTCTATTTTATTTCTCTCAAGTTTGGGCGCAACCTATTTCTTGTTATAAATTAATGTCGGTAAAATTTAAACTAATGGTTTCTTTGTTTTGATACCAAGTGTTTTTAATTATTCTATTTTTTTTAGATTAATTGAATTATTTGTGTATTCTTTTCCTAATCGAATTATCTTATTGTTGACAAATCCAATTGAAGGAAAGCGGGGAAAAAACGAACACAACGTTAGAAAAATTTTTTTCTTGATATGTTAATTGTTTTTGTTGAATAGTTTATGCTTTTTGGGCTGAGACTGTTATCTCGCACAATTTTTTTGTGTTTTTTTGTTTTCGCCCAAGTTTGTACTTCTTCTTGTTGTTGTAGCCCACATACCTGTAAACGACAGGTCTCAACTGTTTCCCCAGGACGTATTCCCCAAGACTCAACCTATTTAAAAATTTCAGTTTAGAGCTTTTTGTTTTAATGACTTTCAAATTAATTTTAAATTTTTTTTTGCAATTTTCTCATTTTTGCTTTCATTGTCGTCAACATGTATCTCTATCTCAATAATCAAAAGTCTCAATTACTTTTGTTGTTTCGAACATTTTTCTTTTCGCGCTTGGGTTTCGTTGTGACTGACTGCTTCGACCAATCAGTTTCATAAAATTTTTCATGTTTTCTGTACGGTTCAATTTCTGGGTTACTTTTTTTGTTACGTCTGTGTAGTCCTTTTACAAGGAAAACTCGCTGATGTTAAGATGATGAAAAAGTGATAATTTCTTTGAGGTAACATCTTATGATAAATGACTTGAACAGTGTGATGTAAAATTATTTGAAGTTTTAGCCCCTTTATGTATTTGTTGTTATTTCGTGGAGTCGTGACTTAGTCTCATTATTAACAGGCCCAATCAGCTTTCTGGTTTTGCAACTTGATTCATCGGTTTTCATTGCAATGTTCAGTCTGTTATGAATTTTGAAAAGATTTGTTTTCTTAGACATATTTGGGTTATTGAGCTTCGTCAATTTTTAATAGCTTTTCGGTCGATTTGCCGCTCAGTCGGCTGAGGGCAAGGTCACAACCCATTTCCAGTGAGCTTTAATTTGATCTTTATAACTGTTTTTTTCAAACATTTGTTTTTCGGCTTTGATACTACTGTTACTACGAGGTCTCATAAAAAATTTGAAATTTTTTATACATTTGTACATTTCAAAGGATTTTTGTTTTCTTTTTAATTTATAACAATAATCGTAGGATCCAATCGGCTTTAAAAATAAGCGCAATTTAACATTGCATAATGACATGCATCAATTACTTCCAACGGAGATATGAATGAACATTTTAGTGATTTCAGTTGTTATCTAGTGACAATAATAACTGTGAAATTAATTGTTTCCAAAAATAGAAACGTTTTTTTTTAAGTTCGCACCTCCTTGTTTTTTGTTCGACCTGTTAACCAGTCGCATTGAAGACAGGTCCCATATATTATTAAATGATGTCTAGATTAAGTTGTTTTGTTTATCCTTTATCTGATGCGAAACTGATTTTGTTATGATTTTTATCATAATATTTGTTGTTTGATTTTTGTTAATTTCCTTTCTATTAGTCCTATTGTCAACAACCATCATCGGCCCTCTAGTGTGGCGTTATTGTATTTCATTGGCTGTTTATCGAGCGATTTGTATGTTTTTGAAAGTTTTCTATCTTTTCATCATTTGGTGGCCAATTGAGTCAAGAATGTCGATGTGCGGGGTCGGAACATTATGTGCGTACGCACATAACCGAGCCTCCTTGTTAATTGTAAACTGTCAAATGAACTAATTGTTTTCAATATCAATATCTGAGGTTATTTGATCGTAATGACGATTATGCCCATTAGTTACTTAACTTTTATTCAATTATTTCCATAGTTGTACTGAATTTAAAAACTTGCTAAGCAAAGCACAAACGAACTGAATAATTTTCCATCGATAAACTTATTTGAAGTATTTTGGCGGTTTCATATTAAGACGGTTCAGCAGCTGCAAAATTAACATAACTGACCCTTTCGGTCAGGTTTTGTTTGGTTGTTGCTCTTAACAGGCCACAAGGGTTTTTATAAATATCATTCTCGGTGAACTTATTGCATCATTGTTTTGGATCGAAAGAGACCGGTTGGTAAATGTTGTTGGTAAATATAAGTAATAACTATTTCTGTACCCAGGGCAAGATTCATTCAGGACCTAACATTTAAACTAAAACCAATCAGCAATGAGCTCAAAACTCTTTTATATGCTATTCGTAAATTTTGTAACTGTTAATCTTATTTTATATCAAACAGTTTCCGTGTCTATCTCGGAACCGGGAAAAAAATTACGCAATGCAACTCGAATCGCAATCGTAAATGGAGTGCCTAGCCTGGACCGACCCTTCTATGTGAAAGTGGTTCGTGGGAGGATATTCTGCGGAGGTGCTATAATTGACAAGTATTGGGTACTCACCGCAGCTCACTGTGTCGAATCAGCACCAGGTAATAACTTGTTTTCAGTAGGCTGGTAGCAAAAGTTGATATGTTAAACCCTAAAACCCACGACAGCTCTAATCCGCCAGAAACATCGGAAAAAACTCAAAATAGCCTGGAAATTGTCATAAAAGGTCCGGAGATGTTAAAATAGCGGGGAAACTGTCTTAGAAATCAAATTCATACTAATTCTGAGACAAAACACGACTCATTCTGGCACAATTTTTACGAAATGATTCGAAAACTTTTAAGTTTATGTAAGAGATGGCAAAATTAGAGACGTGAACCATTAACTACTCTAACACTATACTTGAAATTTGTCCTCAGGGTCTGATCTAAGCCAAATTTGGTCGCAAATCGCAGCCTTTCATCTGTGAACGCATTTTAGTGATAACCACTTTCGACAAAAAACGATCTGCAATTTTCACCAAGAACTCTGATCTGGCACCAATGATTTTCATTATTTTTTATGGGAGCTGTTGTCGTTAGCAAAAAACAGGGCTTAATTCCCAGAACCAGCTAATTTTTTGCCTCCAGACAATTGAGTAAAATCCGAAACAAAGTTATGGAAAAAGCGACAATATTCCTAATCGCTTCAACTCTAAAAAGGGTTTTTCACAATGCTTCACTAAAATCCTTCTGAGCAAGAATTTCAAACAAACGGACTTGCGGTCAGAAGAAACTCAAAATATTGTCATTCATGTCTAAAAAACTGTCATTAAATAATTGGTAAATTTTTCGATTCATCTTCCCATTTGATGAAAATTTTCCGTTCCTCTTGCTCGCTATTCAAATAAACTGCAACAGTTTCTGATTTGAATTTGTTTTGTTATAGCCATTCATCTACACGTTCAAGTATCCGCCTACTTCATGCCCCAGGCTACCTTGGCACGCAAGTACCAGATCAAGAAGGTCTACGTCCATCCAAGGTAAAAATCTTACTGCAGTCCAATTCACTAATTTATTTATATGAACAATGAAATGCACTTCATGGCTAATTAAAAGAAGTTGGACCTTGGTTTAACCACACGTTTGAATTATAACTACAGTCTTCACAAGCCAAAAATGATATCTTTTTCATGATCTTGCTGTGATTAGTTGGGCTTCCCCTTTAGGGCAGTTAGGGTTTTATTAGACACTTTTCTCAATCCTGTAAAAACTTTTGAGGAATACTGTAAAAACTTTACCTCAGTACTTCTCAGTACTGCAAAAACTTTACCTCTTTCATCCACAGAACGATTGTAAAAATGGTTTATACTATAAGACAATTGATTACAGTAAGACCAGGTCTAGACCTCGACTATTGAAAAAATTTAAGTCTAGTACGGGGACAATATTGAGCATAATTACACGGTCCAGCAACTAGTAAAAGTCCAGCTATCCGGACCCTAGTGCCATAGTAAATCCGTACTGAAACATTGTACTCCAATTGTATATCGTCAGCGTATCAGTGTACTGTATCAGTGTATCCAATGATGTTCATGGCAGTATCATGAAAAATTGTGAAATTTTTGAAAAAAGTTTTTAAATTTTTTGAGCATGACGATGATGTACAATCTTAAAACGTTGCGAGAAACGTATTGAGATTAGCAAAAAACGCGTCAAGACCGGTAAATACACGACCAAAAGAGAAAATGCATGCCAAGTGCCAGAAACCTGATAAATTTGGACCGAAATTGCAGATCATTAAGGTTTTTGTTTAGATTGTAATGAAATTTTGTAGGAAAGTCTTAGTTTTAGCTTAAAGAGAACGAATACAGTGCTTGACCGACATTATACAGTTGGAATGCAACGTATTAGTTAGGATTTACTTTGGCATTAGGGTCCGGGTAGGCGTATACCAGCTAGAAGGTACGTCCATCCAGGGTAACGATCTTACTCTAGTTCACTTCACTAATTTATCCCGACCCCACTTGTGGGGGGGGGGAGAACTATAGACTCAAATGATTTTTTTGATCAGAAAATTTTGGCCAATCGATATATTCATCGTACAGAAATGTGAGTGGTATCATTAAAAAGCTCGTCCAACCGAGAACTTGAAACAAAAAAGATTTTGTGTGAACACAGGATATTTGGCTGGCTATTGTTCACTTTTGGTGTAATTTTCTTCAAATTAAGATATTTTTAATAAAAAATGGTTATTCAAATATACATTTCACGCCATAAAGTGAATGAATTTTGAGTTCCTAATAGACGGGAGGCAATAAAACGACTAGTTTTGTCTCATAGAAAAATTTACTATAAAAAAACAACTTCTGTTTGAGAAATTTTTGAGAAAATTTTTCAATTTTTTGATAACTTCTGTCACCTAGAGACTAGTCGCTTTTCATAACGAGATACCTCATTTACAGTATAATGAAGCCCAATGAACAAAAACTTTTCAAATCCTTTTTAAATGAGATTTTGATTTCCTTTTTGATGTTTTATTAATTTCTTGGAGTGCCTTGCAATAAAGTCCTTGCCTTAAAATGCAATAAGTTTCGTAATATACACACACCATATAGAGCGTTGAGTGGACAGCTAGTGGCTGTTAGGACATTAAAGATGACTTTTTGAGATTTTTTTTAACATTGACCGATCATCAAAGTATTTTCGTGAATTATAGGTCAGTCTCAGTAATGACAGGACCTCTTTGCTTTCTGTTACCACCAAATTTATAATTGTTAGCGGTTTGATCTCCCAACTATTTGTTACATGACCTCAATGCCACAAAACTTCGAAATTTTTGAAAAAATCATTTGGACATTTTCGCATTATTGATTCCTCTAGAAAAAATTTTCCATTATCCTGATACTGATGCTTAAAAAATGTGTTAAATGGATCTTGGATGAATTTTTCAGAGAAAAACTTTTTTATAAAATTGCTTCGACAATTTCTTCTCGCACTTCTCTTGAATTTTTGTTATGTATTTTGCCTGTATTTGTTCTTGTTTCCATAGTCTTTAGACTTCTTGTGAAGTTCTATTGATTACCTATGCATTACAAATATCACTGTTCTTCAATTGAGGTTTAATTGAGCGTATTTGTTGTCTTCCGTTGAAAGCTGTTGAATTGAATGGCTCTTAAGATTTTAAAAAAAGAATTATCTAGAAAATTTTTAACATTAACCGATTTTAAACTTATTTACGTGATCTGTAAGCAGTTTCAGTAATGACCGGACCACCTTCGTTTCAATTTGGAACAAACGTAATCTAGTTAGTGGTTTTATCTTCGAACTATTTTTGTTGTGACTTCGATGAACGGGTTTTCAATATTTTTTTAAAAAATGTTGGATCTCTTCGTATTTTTTTTCTTTTGGAATCTTAACAAATTATCTTATTATTGATAGTTACATTGGCTTAGATTCGATGTTCAATGTATCATACATACAGTTTTCAGAGGAAACGTGTGATTAAAATGACTTCGACCTTTTCTTCTCTCACTTTTCTACTTAGTTTTTGGATTATACCTGTATTAGTTGGTTTTAATAGTCAATGTTCCATTGCAATGTCATTTGATGACTTTTGAAAAAAGCATCCTTGTTGTCTCATTAAGGCATGTTTCAGCGTATTTAATAGCTTCCACTGAAGGCTATTGAATTTAATGTCGTTGATACTACAGTTTTTCTCACAAATTTCGTGGTTTTAATGTATTGTTCAGGTTTGATGATTTTTTGGAGTCAAAATTTTATAAAGAAGAATGACATTGCTGTCATAAAATTATTTGAAAGTAGTAAAATTAATTTTAAAAATATCATCTTTTAATGGCTCCGACACTTTTCTCGCTCAATTTTTTTTGAACTTGCTGTTTTTGACTGTTTTTTTATTCTTTAGGTAGCCGTAAAAAGCTTACCGGTCTCATAAGCTTGTAACTGAGGATTGAATGAATCATACTACCCAATGCAACACATTTATAGCGAATGCTCTTAATGTCTTAATGTTCATGATATCATACTTTTTTAAGGTTTTTAAGGATTTTTCTTTTTTTCAGTTTTCAATTTCAGTTTTTCAGTTTTGTTCTTTCGGGCAACTTTTTCTCGTCTTTGAGAAGTCCCAAACAATTCCTAGTATTTTAAAAAATAACATGTTAATTGATGTTATGACGTAACTGATGTTTTGTTTGTTGGACAATATGCGTTTTCATCAAAGTTATTTGAGTGATTTATTTATGTTTTTTTCTCTTCCTTTAGCACGATCGCGTAATAACAGTTCCCCATGATTTTCAAATGTGACCCAATTGAATTTATTTTTTCATTCAGTATTTTTTAGCTGATTTAGTAAAAAAAAAGAAATTGAAATAAAAAACATAACATTCAGATAATAGCTAATTGTTATAATGGCTACACTAATTTGTGTTTTCGCAATGTTTGTAATTTGTTGTTCGTCATTTTTTGTGTTTTTCTGAATTTTCAGTCCGTTCCAACTGGTTGACCTAACCCAAAATGGGTCATATTAGTTTCATGATGACTTTTTGGTATATTCATCAAAAATTTTTTTGTTAAAGTAACAATTTTGAAGACTTTTGAAACTATTTGGTTTAAAAAATGATGACTGGTTTTTGAGTTTCGCTTCATTATTTCTTCTTTTTGCCGACTTTTTATCTAGTCTCATCGAGGAAAATTTTTTGTTTTGCTTTTTTGTTGTTGTTTTTTGTAGTCTTCTTAGTGTCAGATCTCTTTGCAACGAGGCATGACATTATTTAACTCAATTATTAGTTTGTTTGAGTAATGATTTTTTTAAAGATCTATTTTTGATAGTCTCTTTGTCAAAAATGTAAGCCAAAAGACAGTTAGGTCAAAATTGTAGATGAACGTGAGTCGGAACATCATTTGCAAACGCACATTAACGAGCCTCCTTGTTTATATGAACAATGAAATGCACTTCATGGCCAATTAAAAGAAGTGTAACAGAACGATTGTAAACAGTTGGAATGCAACGTTTCAGTTTGGATTTACTACGGCACTAGGGTCCGGGTGGACGCATACCAGCTAAAAGCCAAGGGTAATTTGATATAAGTACAGAGGGGGTATTGAAATGTTGAATTAAAACATAACGGGGAGGTATGCAGGGATCCAAGTGATGCATGTGGTCCCGGGTTGAAGTTTCTTTGATTTCATACAAGGATCTTATATGATTTCATACTGTCCATACTTGATTTCTTAGTACGATCATTGTATGAAACCAAAGAAATCATATATGATCCTTGTATGATTACCAAGAAATCATATTTGATCCTAGTACGAATACCAAGAATCATACATATATTTTTTGAAATTCTTTAACCATTTATGTTTTTTGTTTTTATTCGGTAGAGTATTACCTATATGATACCCCGGCATCTCATTTTGATCCGCCAAAAGACCCTAACGTACAATATCAATTGCAAGTTGGGCACAAAATAAAGGAGTAAGTCCAAACAAATAACAAAATTTTTGACATACTCTGAAGCCAGTTTATACATATAAATGCTCATTTATAGAAAAAATAGTCAAGAAAAAAATTGAATATCACGTCAAATTCGTTTTCTGAAAACGTTTAAACCACAAAGTTATTTTTTTAGCGCACACAAAGAATCAAATGTGGAGTGCAAATGCGATATAATAGTTTAATAAGTCTTCTGACTACATTATACGAGAATTTGTGGCACCAGTCAATGTATTATGTGTCATATATGACCTTGTATGAAATCCAACAAATTTTTTCAACTTCAATGAAAAATCAAAATTATACAGTTTTCAGACTTTGAATTTTTTTGTATGATCCTTGTATGATTTCTAGGAAATCATATATGGTCCTTGTATGACTACCAAGAATTCATACAAATCATATATGACCTAGTATGATTACTAAGAATCATATATGAAATCAAAGAAAGTTGTATGATTGTGAACCCGGGATGCAATCATTCAGATTCACACGACTACTATCAAATTCAGACGAGATGCCAGCTCTGCAGTATCAGAAAGCTCTGGGTATCAGAACCCAACATGATTATGCCAGTGGGCATGACAGTTCAAGTCAAACTCGGCATACTTCAATTGTACAAACAATTTTTAAGCATCAAAAATCAACAGTTTCAATAATCAATCCAAAACCAAATATTATGCATTTAGTTTCTTTCTCTAAAGAGAGTTTAGTCGAGGTAATTTTTTCTGTAATTTTTTTTAAATTAAATTTTAAGCTCTGGTCAGAGAAAAACGATTCTGAACAGTTTAATCCAAGTTTAAGATTTCAATGCTGTTTTTACACTAAAAAGACTTCGTTTTGTTTGTCTGATATTACAGTTTTCATTGTAAAAAATCACATTATCATAATATGTTCATAGTAAAAATACAGACTGAGAGATATTTTGATTCAGCGCTGAGTTAATATGTTACTATTATCCGGGTACGGTCTTTTCTTGGGTCCAGCTAGAGTATTCTCATAACCAATTTGAGTCGAGCAGGTCTTTTCATGGCTCCACCATTAGTCTTTTCATAAGTCTGCTTTTTCGCCGATTCAGAAGTTTTATATTTTTTATGTTTCTGTGTATACGGAAGCAGCACCGGCACAGCTTTGTACTAGAGCAGTCCAACTTCAGAAACATTTGGAAAATTGTCGCGACAATTACAAATTTTGTCAATTCTTAAGGTAAAGCACTATGGCAGCTGGAGTATATTAACACATTATTTGGCTGAATGAAAACAAGTAGACAAATGTTTCAGTCTCAAGTGTTCCAAACTCTCCTGTACCAGTCAGGTATTACAAAAAAATGGCGTTATTAAGATTGTGAGTTTATGCTCCCTTCGAAAATACTAAACTATCTTTTTTCAAAAACATTGAAGGTTCTTGAGGTAATTGTTTTCTTGAACATCGTAATAAATGAAAAATTATACGTGCTGCTACGTGTCTAAGTGCTCAATTTTATTTGACTATGAAAAAACAAATTTTGGACCCTTGAAAATACCTTTCTGACTGTAATTGAATCTGCTTGTGTCGAAGAAGGGAGCTAACCGTGTTGTTTACTGACTCCGTATGGGTCAGTTCTGTTTCTGGGTGGAGGTGGTCGGTTCGTCGCCGACTGTGCTGAGCCGCTAATGTGGGCTTCTTTTGCGTGGTTCGATTCCCTAAGGACTGGTTGTCCTTTTGTTGCTGACGATGGGTTTGATTCATCTTCCGTACGGAGTGCCTGAGTCCTGTCGAGTGTAGGAGGAGTCGATTTGGAAGAGTAAAGGTAGATTACTTGAGTCTCGTTTTGCATGCTGTTGTCAGTTTCTCTCTTGTCAAAAATCTTCGTGTTTATTTTCTTCATCGCTTTCTCTATATTTTTCGTTGAGTTGGACTCTGTTTACCGATTGGTTCAGTTCATTGTTGTCGTTCAGTGTTGTAGACGTTGCTACTTTTTGTGGTCCTGTGACTGTGTTGGGGCTGATGGAACTAATCTCTATGAAACCGTCTGGGTTGTTACTTGTTATGGTCTGATAGGATTGTTCATCTTCGGAGTCGGCGTTGATATTGATTACTTGAATCGATGCTGGTTGGGGTTTGGGGGTGTTGAACATTAGAAACGACCTGTTGGATGTTTCCGTATCCGATATGGCTGGTTGGTTCCCCCGAATGGAGTCTGCTTCTAGGGTAATTCAGATTGCAGCTAGTTTTTCTTTTTCATTGAAGTTCGATAGTGGGGTGCTCTGTCTCACCTTTGCTTTACTTGCTCTTTTCCAAAAATTTGTATATATTCTTCTGTTGTTTCTGGTTCTTGGCTGCTATCTGTAAAAGTTTATCCTTTTTCCATCTTGTTGTTTTTGTGTTTGGCTTAATTGTGCTTGGTTTCTTGTGGTCCTTTTTGAGTCCCTCCTTAGCTTTGGGTTTTTTGGATGGAGTTTCCTATTCCGGCTCTAGCGACGAGTGGGATGGTCCGGGTATTTTTCGTTGAGTGGATTAATTTGCTGCGATGCCTTGGAAGTTGCCTGTCGATAGGGGCTTGCTCGCTTGTTTCGCTGCTTTGGCTTCAAACAAACTTTACGTATTTTCTCTTGATTCTTTTCATATTCGCTATTGTTTTGCACTCTATCATGTACATTTTTTTTGGCTTAGTTTCTGATATGTGCTTAGATTCTGGCATTGACATAGTTTCTGTTGCAATTGCAGTATATTTTTTTCGAATAACTATATTTTTCCGCGTAGGTATATCGATAGTAATTGTGTGCTGCGT
Organism: Convolutriloba macropyga; assembly: GCF_964194025.1. NCBI lineage: Eukaryota > Metazoa > Xenacoelomorpha > Acoela > Convolutidae > Convolutriloba > Convolutriloba macropyga. Next base: position 40,932,109 of record NC_134469.1, read on the forward strand.
ATAGTTCGTTATAGAGCCGTCGGAGATTATGTTTCATTGGGAGGCTAGTGTATTTCTTTTGTTTTCTTAACTATGGATTTTTGGGCTATATTTTTCTCATTATATATTATTTTAGTCGTCTTATATCTGACTGAGAAATGTACTTCGGAGGGGGTTATCTTACGTGGTGAATTTCCTCTCATTGGGATGTTTTCAGAGTCGTCGGAGTCTATGCGAGGCGGCGAGGCGATTGGGGAACGTCTTTTCTGTATTGGATGCCTTGTCCTCGCAACTGCCATCTCGTCTCCACATCTGTTCTCGGGAAAGTGCGTCGTGGCAAACTAGTTGCTTGTCTAAACATCGGTTATTTAGTTTATTGTATGATACGTTTTTCACTGATGGTTTAGTTAGCATATTTATTAACTCCAAATTTGGTTGTCTACCAAAGTGGGCCCCAAACGGCGTTTCTTGGGTAGTTCTATTTTGAATGAGACGTATATTTTCAATAATGTTAGCTAGTCTTCAACTTAGTGATTCGGAGCTCCAGTTGGGATCAATGTTGGGGCACTGCTAGGCGCCTTTTGGTTGTTTGTATGAGTCTTTCGACCATACTAGTTCCTCTATGACCACCTGCTTGAGCGCGAGGATTATTTTAATTATCCTAAGTTTGCTAAAAAAAAAATTGAGTTGTTTTGCTTTGAAGGCTTGTGCTTGATCGCACCGTATCGATCTGGG